>NW_021635472.1:0-88153 GCF_004799145.2 Neltuma alba
TATAATACCTTCACGTTTCAAATTTTTCCACCGCCCCTTACCCAATTTTCTACGTCCATCTGCTACTTCCCCTTTTTTTTCTTCGGCCATTAACACCTCCCCCCCTTATTCTTTGATCCATTAAATGATGCCCAGGCTTTCCACCGAATTCGGTGGAAAGGTGTGTATTATATATATATATATATATATATATATTTATAATATAATAATATAATATATTTTAATTAATTGATTTTGATTTTTTTTTCTTTTTTTCTTTTTACAGTACGTTACACAAGGCCATCATCTAAATGCATACACTTACAACATTATGATGAATGGACTTTCCAGCGAAAGCTTGTTGGACAAAGCATTGAATTTGCTTTCACAAATGGAAGAGAATGGATGCCTCCCTAATTTGGTGACATTTAAAACACTTGTTGGAGCTCTTCTTATGAAAAAGAAAATGATAAAGCAGAGATACTTATTCGTGAATGATAGATGCAGCTGTTCTGAAGCATTAAAACAATGTCAAATGCTCTATTCTTATCTTATACTTTTATTAATTGTGATATTTTTCAAAGGTGGTTGGAAAATGCTTCCTTATTTGGACAAAAAATTAATGAATTATTCCTCATTTTACAGTCTTAGTGTTTTGTTATTCTGTTCCTGAATTATGCATCATGTTGCACTTGTGTTTTGTCTGATAATCTTCGCCTGATTGCATGGCTATGGCATGCTGTTCCTGGTGCATTTTTACCTCCGCACGCTACTAATGCAACAATTGATTGTTTCTCTGAACACAACATGCTGCTTTGAAGCTTTTTTAAATCTGTTTAATGAATAAAATACTGTATAACTGATCTTACTTCTAAGAATCATAAAATCAAGTCACTACTTACTAGTGTTGTTTTCTATAATTGCAATTTAGTATCAAAGTCATGAGATTGATATAATAATGATGTTATAAATTTGTTACTTCCCCAAAGAAAAGACCCTTATAGCACCTTGAAGACCATGTTATAATCTTGGGAACATGAGCAAGGAGCATTAATGTTGTGTTTCTATGATTCTTGAGAAGAATTTTAATTTTTATGATTTTGATTGTCCATTATACATGTAAGGACTCCTTAAAAATATTGTGTGGATGGCTCAGTGAAAAGGAATAGAGAAATGGATCGATCTAGCCTCATATTCTATTATTCATGACCTTACTAATGCTATGGTGGGTGCATCTTTCTTCAGGCTCGGCAAATAATTGTGTAGTAATCCTTGGTAGAGTTTCTCATAATCACACTATGAGCAGCACTGTAAGCACACCATGATTTTGTTCCAAGTTGGTTGGTTGTGGTTCAGAGAAATCTCAGGTAATAAATGAAGATGTTTTATGGAGATTGGTGGCTGAAAAACTCTTCAAGTTAGGAATAAATGGGTCAGTTGATGCCTTGGGGGACTTTATGCTGGGAAAAGGGCATAGGAAAAGGCCAAGTTTCTGCAGATGGGGTCCAAGTAATAAACTACGAGGGAAACTAGCTGTGATCATCTGGATTATTGCAGTTGATGTTCTGTTCTGTTTTATTTGTAGGGAATATAATTATAGTGCAGCTTCTTTAGTAAAGTTTGCTGGGGATATTGGTCCTAATTTGTTTGCTCCTTTCAGCTACCCCCAACTTTCATTAACGTTTACTAGAAACGGTGGTTGATGAAAGGTCGTTTGATTTCTTTTGTACTTTGTAGTTTCACTTTGATCTAATTTCCCCTTCCTGGTTCCCAATATCCTATTTGTCTCTTCAAATCCATTTTATGTATTTGTTTTAATGAAAAATGCAGAGGTCATGCACCCAAAGAAAATAATAGTTAGACGAAAAAAAGAAAATAATATTAGTGAAGGAGTAAAAACAATTTCGTAATTCTAGATGTGTTTATGTTCAATACCATTTAATAAATACAAACTTTTTGTATTATGATTTGAAACTTATTCTATTATTTAACTATCAAATAATAATAACTCAAACTCAAACTGATTTAAATATCAGTTTTAATAAGTAATTAAGTGTAGCACTATGATTAATATTTGAGGTTTTACTTCTCACATTTCTCATGCCAAATTTTAAATATAAACTTTTCTCCCCTTCTTTGGATGGAAAGAAAATGAAAGAGAAAAGAAGATGAGAAAAAAAGAAATTGAGGGGGACAACTGAGCTTTCCCTATTTGAGTACAGGAAGAAAAGCGAGAGGAGAGAAAAGTATGGGATAAAGAGCTTGTTTGGTTTCTTATTTTGAAAATAATTTTTTGTTTTTAAAAACAGAAAAACAAAAAACTTTGTTTGGTAATTTGTTTTTAGTTGACTGTTTTAAAAAATAAAAAACAGTAACATGTTTTTAAAAACTAAAACACCAAAACAACTTTTACATGTTTTATTGTTTTTGCTTTTGTGTTTTTTATTTTTGTTTTGAAAAATTTTGAGAAATCTCTTTCTCTTCTCACTTACTATCTACTACTTACCAGTGCCAGCGACAACTATCATTTACCAAGTACGGTTTTTTATATTTTTTTTTCAAACATGATTTTTTAAAATTATTATCCAAACAAATTCTTTTGTTTTTTATTTTCAAAAATAGTTCTAAGAAACAATTTTATAAAATTGTTTTGAAAACAAGAAAACAAAGAACAAAAACAAACAGGCCCCAAATTGTGATTCATCTTATTTTCTTTTCAACTTTTTTTTTTCTTTTTAGGGATGAAGAGAAAATGAGGGGGGGGGGGGGAATGAACATCTCACCTCTGCTCTTGCGTTGGTCTTTGTCACGTCAAGTATTAATTTATATTAGGTCTCACTCATATTGGCAAGTTTAATAATGATAGCAAGTCATCAAAGACGTTGGAAAAGGAAGGTAAGGCATCATTATTCAAGCACAAATTTTTTAAAAAGTAATAAGAAAAAACATTACAATTTATTTGTTTTGCAGAGAAGGATTCTGGTTTTTTTATTCCAAAGAGGATTTTCTCGTTCAATTGCAGAGATTTTTAGTCCCACAGAAGACATATAATTTATTTTCATATCAACTTTTTATCATTTATTACTAGCATTAAATAATGTATAATTTATTTATATCTTTTTACTATATTTAACTGCAAAAAATTGTTTACTTTTTATTTCTTATCTTAAGAAGTAATATTTTTATGAAGTTATATCAATATAATAAATAGATTTTGTTAATAATAATATATTAGTATTTTTTTGATTGTGATATTTAATATATTTTAATTTACTTTAATTTAGAGCTGAGGGTATTTCAATCATTCAAATATATACTCATTTTCTTTTTTTTTTCTTTTTTCTCTCATCCATCTAAATATGAGAGATGTTAACATTTTCTCTCTTCCTATTTAGTTTCCTTCCAATCTTTCTTCCCATCAAAACGGTTTTGTAGTTTTTATTTTTAAACTTAGCTTGATGGAGCAAAAATTAGAGGGAGGAGAAAAGTAAGAAGGAAAATAGAGGGGAACATAGATTTTTATTTTTATTTTTATTTTTATTTTTTGAGTTTGGATTAGATGAGAAAATAAAAAGAAGAGAAAAATGAGAGGAAAAAAATATAATAGGATTCATGTGTCTTTCTACCCAAATTCTCTCCCTAATATTTGGATAGATTTCGGGGAAAAAGCAAAGTTCCCAAACTTGCTCCTTGCCCCACCCTCACCTGCCCCATTGTCCTCAAAACATTCATCTATTGTTTCCTCATGGTCTTCTAGTGATTTCTTATTGAGGGGGTGTTTGGATGGAAACCAAATTATAGTTCTAAAAATAATTTTACAGTATAGGAAATAAATATATGAAAGAATTTATTTCGATTTGTGAAAAAGTGTTTTTAAAAAGCACTTCTTATAACATCCAAACAGCCCAAGTATTGTGTATGTTATTATGCAGTTTTAGTCTCTTAGAAGGTTCATAATACTGGGCTTTTTGACTGGCCTTTAATTATAAAGTAAAGTGACTTTATATATAAGAAAAATCTCAATAAAATACCTTTAACGTCTAAAACTTAAAAACTCCAAATTAGAAATGATCCCAAAAATATGATGTTATTTACTTTTCAAATATAGTCATTTGTTATTAAAGTGTAGTAAACAAAAATGATTTAAAATTTTAAAATTCAAAGGTATTTTTAGGGTCCCTTATATATGAATATTCATATATGAAAGATGACAAATAGAAACTGTGCAAATTGTAAAATCCGACCCAAATTAGGATTCGTTATAATACTTTAATAGGTTTTAACAACAATTAACTTATAAATAACAACATATTTTTGTGAAAAATACCTAATTTAAGATTTTTGTAATTTTCACCTTTTTGTCATTTTTCCCTTTTTATATTGATAGAATTCTCATATAAATTATTAGGATAAATGCCAGCTTTAATTTGTAAAATTTAACATTATTTTAGTTTTAGTCCATGAATTTGAAACTTATGATTTTGGTCTCTAAAATTTGAAATCAAAATGAAATCAAATTTTAAATATCAAACTAAAATGATACCAAATTTTGGGAAATAAAAATAATATTAAAACATGCAACAATGGCAATAGCAATAACATAGTAAGAGTAACAAGGACCACAACAATAACTACTATTACTAATGAAATTAAAAGAGCTTGAGGCTTTTTTCGGTAAAAAAATGATTTTGGTATTAATAAATCATGATAGAAAAATATTATTGTTATTGTGACTTGTTTACTTTTATTTTAACTTTCTTTTTATTATTTTAGTTTGTGAGCGAATATTTTGCTCAATATGTTCATTTTCAAATAAAGTATAGAAAATAATTTTATTTTAATTTGACTTCAGTCTTTAATTTGATGGTGTCATTTTTTTTATTTGAGTTTACTTTTTTTTTTACATTACTTTAAAAAATGAGTTGGAAATAAAATAAGGGTATTATTTTCGCTGTAAATGTTACGCATTTTGTCTCCTCCCTTGTCCCTTCTCTATCCAAATGGAAGAAGGATAGTATCCTATCACCTCACTTTCCTCTTCCATTCATTTTCTTCTCCTTCTAATTTTCTCTCGATTCATTAAAAAACAATTTACAAAACAAGTTCAAGAATTGACACAAAGCTAATGGAGGTAGAATCTTAAAATCACAATGAACTTTTGCATATAATACATTTTGATTTCGAAAATATATTAACCTTTTGACGTAATTGCACCCATACCACCTTTTAATTAAAATATACTTCTCATACGTAATATAATACGTAATTAATTAATTTGAAAAAAATTAAGAAAATGAGAAATTATTTAATTATATAACATCAGTTTATAAGTCAAACAAATTATTTAAAAAAATAATAAATATAATATTTTAAAATAATTTATTTAAATTATTTAATTTTTCAAATTATTTAACTGAGTTATGTATTAAGGATCATATGTAGTATTCACTACTAATTTTGATCTTGAATATGATCTTAATTGACTAATTTGAAAAAATTAAAAAAGTTACTAAATTATTTTACACTATTTATATTTATTACTTTTTTCCAAGCTAATTATCTTATTTATCAACTAATATATAATTTAATGATCTATATAAGTATTTTAAAGAAATTATGCAACATATGTTGCAATTAAGTAATTTCATAAATTTGTTAATCTCTTTAAATTAACTAACTGAGACTTATATTAAAATAATAGTATTAACTATTAAATGATGATGCACGAGTAAAATTGTTGAAGTAAATATCTCGATTGATTTTTTTTTTTTTTAAAAAAAGAAAAACCCAACAAGAGGATCGAATTTGCCCGTGAAACTGATCCATCCAAATTTCAGAAGAGGAACCGAAACTCCTTTTAGAAAGAATTAAATATAAATTTTTTTTATTAAAATTACCAAATTAATATGAAATCCTAAAAATCTCATTATAAGAGATTTTATTTGTTTAATTACTACATTGTTCTTATCTATTTTTTAAAGTATGCATTGATAACTGAAATGGTAGTTCTTAATAACTTAAAGTGTAAATATTAACAACTATCACAATTAACAACTCATACATTACATTTTTATAATATACTAGGAAAACATATTATTAATACTTATCATGATAATTGTTAATTGTTACATTATGAACAACTACTCTTTCAGTTGTAAATATATATTTTAAAAAAAATATAATTTGATAATTAAATAAATAAAATCTGAGGTTTTTGAGAATTTAGATTAATTTGATAATTTTAAAATATTTTTTTATTTAATTCTGTTATTTGGGAGCTTAGTGCAATTTTCCCAGTTCGGTTTCCCAATTCCTACTTGTCACAATCCGCATATGTCTCTCGCATTTCCCCTGAATCAGCATTGATGCGTCCCACATTGTTCATCCCATCTCATCTGCAGATGTTCTCAACTACCACTTCGACTTCGAGGTATGTCTTCGCTAAATCTCCTCACTTTATACGATTCTTTCGATCTACCTTCCTTCTTTCACACCCTTCCTTTCTCAGTCTGCGATTTTGCTTCCATTCTAATTCCCCAAACCCGATTAGCCTCCGAGATTCCGTAGCGTTGTTCAATCGCTTGCTCTCCATGAGTCCGCCGCCCTCCATTGTCGAAATTAGTAAGATTTTAGGATCACTTGCAAAGACCAAACACTGCACCACTGCTATCTCACTTTATGCCCAGGCGGAATTGAAAGGATTCAAACCATCTTTAGTTACACTGAACATTTTGATCAATTGCTACTGTCACATGTGTGACGTGACTTCTGCTTTTTCTTTACTGGGGAAGATTTTCAAGTGGGGATGTCAACCGGATACGGTAACAGTTAATACGTTGATGAAAGGACTCTGCATGAAAGATGTAGGGCAAGCCCTAGACTTTCACGATGACTTGTTGGCAAAAGGATTTTGCTTAAGCCCAGTTACTTATGGTACCTTAGTTAATGGGCTTTGCAAAACTGGACAAACAAGATGTGCTGTTAAGTTGCTCCAAATGATGGGGGGACGGAAAGTTAAAACTGTGCCCGATGTGGTTATATACAACGCAATCATTGATGGCCTTTGTAAAGAAGGGCTAGTAAGTGAGGCATCTAAGTTGTGTTCTGAAATGATCAGGCGAGGAATATCTCCTGACATTGTTACCTACACCACTTTAATCCATGGTTTCTCTAACGCCAACCAATTGCAAGAAGCCATTAGGTTGCTAAATGAAATAGTCATGAAAGACATCACTCCTCCTCCTCATATCTTTAATATACTAATTGATGCATTTTGCAAAAAAAGAAGGATCATAGAAGCTCAATCTGTATTTGCTGAGATGATGAAATGTTGTGTAAAACCTGGTGTTATTACCTTTACTTCTTTGATGAATGGTTACTGTATGAGGAATGATGTTAATGAGTCCATAGCAGTGTTCAATAAGATGATCAGAGCTGATTTGACACCTACTGTTTGGAATTACAATATATTGATCAATACACACTGTAAATTAAAAAGGATGGATGAAGCCCTAGATTTGTTTAAGGAAATGCGCTGCAAGAATTTAATGCCTGATACAGTCACTTACAACTCTCTTATTGATGGCTTGTGCGAAGCTAAGAGAATGTCACATGTGAAAGATCTTGTTTATGAGATGCGTTGTAATGGTCACGCTCCTAATATAATAACCTGCAATATCTTGTTGGATGCATTTTGCAAAACAAAACTTCTTGATGAGGCGATTGCATTATATCAGCAAATTGTCAGTCAAGGAATGAAACCTACTGTACATACATATAGTATACTAATCGATGGTTTGTGCAAAGGCGGTAGGTTGCACTTGGCACGTGAGATCTTTGAATTGCTTCTGACTGAAGGTCATCATGTAGATGTCTATACTTACAGCATTATGATGAATGGACTTTGCAAAGAAGGCCTTTTCGATGATGCATTGACATTGCTTTCAAAAATGAAAGAGAATGGCTGCCTCGCTGATCTGGTGACATTTAGAACACTTGTTGGAGCTCTTTTGATGAAAAAAGAGAATGATAAAGCAGAGTTGATTATTCATGAAATGATAGATGCAGGTCGTCTTAAACAATAATACAAGGTTAAATGCTCTATTCTTATCTTATACTTGTTAATAGTGATATTTTTCAAAAGTGGCTGCAAAATGCTTGTTTACTTTGGGTAAAAGTTAATGAATTATTCCTCATTTTACCATCTCAGTGTTTTGTTATTCTGTTCCTGAATTATGCATCATGTTGCACTTATAATTCATACAATAATCTTTGCCTGATTGCATGGCTATGCTATGCTGTTCCTGGTGCCTGCTTACGTCCACATGCTACTAATGCAACAATTAATTGTTTCTTTGAACACAACATGCTGCTTTGAAGTTTTTTTAATCCTTTTAATGAATAAATTACTGTATAATTGATCTTACTTCTAAGAATCATAAAATCAAGTCACTACGTACCACTGTTGTTTCCTATAATTGCAATTTAGAGTCGAGTGTTATAAATTTGTTACTTCCCTGAAGAAAAGACCCTTATAGCATCTAGAACAGTGAAGACCATGTTATAATATTGAGAACATGGGCAAGAAGGGTTGATAATGTATTTCTATGATTCTTGAGATGAATTTTAATTTTTATGATTTTGTTTGTCAATGATACATGTAAGGACTGCTCTTTAAAAAATATTGTGCGGATGGCTCAGTAAAAAGGAATAAAGAAACTGGATTGATCTAGCCTCATACTCTATTACTCATTATTACACTAGTGCCTATGATGTGTGCATCTTTCTTCAGGCTTGACAAATAATTGTGTCGTGACCCCTTATAGAGTTTCTCATAGTCACACTATCAGCAGCACTGTAAGCACACCATGATTTTGTTCCAAGTTGGTTGGTTGTGTTTCAGAGAAATCTCAGGTAATAGATTTTGTATTCGTTGCTTTGAATCGTGCTTGTATCTCTAAATTGATATTTTGGCGCCACTCATGATTCGACAGGGTTAGTACTTGCAATGAAGATGTTTCATGGAGATTGGTGACTGAAAAAAACTCAAGGTTAAAAACAGATGGGTTAGTTGATGCCTGTAATAACTGAAATTAAGGGGATTATCGCAGGTCTGACTTTATGCTGGGAAAAGGGCATAGGAAAAGGCCAAGTTTCTGCAGATTGGGTTAAAGAATAAGCTACTGGGGAAACTAGCTGTGATCATCTGGTAAGAGATATCATTGAAGGAGTTAGAAGAATGGTCTCATGAGATTGGGATTGTCTTTTCTGTTTTATCATCTGGGGATAGCGGTACTAATTTTTACAACTTTCATTACCGTTTACCACAAATCGTGGTTGATTAAAGCCCTTTTGATTTCCTGTGTGCTTTGTAGTTTCACTTTCACTTAATTAATATAATGGTTTTTGAAGATTATTGAAAAAAAAAAATTGTAAATGTTGAATTGTCAATTTTTGCATAACACAACTGCCTGCCTGCTTTCCCATCGAAAAAGTACGTACGTCGCAATTCATTCTATTATTCTGTCCCCACTCCCCCCCGGGGGAAAAAAGAAAACAGAGGATTTTGGTCTTTCACTTGCAGAGATTTTAGTCCCAAAGAATGTATAACTTATTAAAATATATATATATATATTTCATTGTGATATTTAACATATTTTAATATAGAGATAAGGGTATATTTGTCATTTAAATATTTATTCATTTTCTTCTCTCTTCTTTTCATTTTCTTAAATATTTAGTAAGATTTTTATATCTAATATTTAGTATATTGCTCCTTGCCCTACCCTCGCCTGCCCTGTGGTCACTCCACGCCTCGATTCCACTGAAAACATTCATCTATTGAGTATTACGTGCATATTATACGTATGTGTACATGTATGTACATATATTATGCAGTTTCAGTCTTTAAAAGGTTCATACTATACTGGGCTTTCGCTGGTTTAAAAAAAAAAAAAAGAAAGGGCTTGCTTAACAGAACTCTAATTACAAGGTAATGTACAGTGATTTTATACTTTTTATATTGACAAAATTCTCATAAAAGTTATTAGGATAAATATATTTTGAAATTTGATTTTTTTATTTCAGTTTCTAAAATTTAAAACCAGTAGTTTGACTCTTAAAATTTGACCTTATTTTGATCCGTCTAAATATTTTTGGTTCATGGAGTAGTGTTTTTGCCCTTGAAATCAAGAATAAAACAAAAATGAGATCAAACAGGAGAGGCTAAAAATAACATTAGCCCATATAATAATAATGATAATATTAAAATTATAAATTAATAATGAAATAAAAAGAGCTTGAGTTTTTGTAAAAAAAATTTTTTTTTATATTGATAAATCATGATATAAAGATATTATTCTTATTCTGACATGTCTATTTTTATTTTAACTTTCTTTTTAGGAATAAGATGTATCCATCACCTCGAAATATTTTTTTAGATACATCTAGTACCTTAAAATATTTTGTGATGCATCTAATATTTTGAGGTATTTTTTTAGGTGCGTCTAGTATTATAAAATATTTTTAGGTGCATCCTGCATTTCAAAGTATTTTTTTTAGATATATCCAGTACCCAAAAATATTTTTTAGTCCATCTAGCATCAAGGCAAAAAAAAAAATTCAGGGTGCTGGGTTCCCCTAAAAAATATTTCAGAGTGCTAGATGCATACAAAATACTTTAGGGTGTTGGATATATATGAGAAAATATTTTGGGGTGTTGGATCCACCTTAACTCTTCTTTTTATTATTTTATTCTTTGAGGAAATGTTTTTCTCAATATCTTGATTTTGCAATAAAATATATAAAATAATTTTATTTTAATTTGACTTTAGCCTTTTATTTGATGGTTTATTTCTCTTGACGTTACTTAAAAATGAGTTGAAAATAAAAATAACCGTATTATTCCCATTATAAATGTCATGTATTTTATCTCCTCTCTTTCTCTTCTCTGTCCAACCAGAAGAAGGATAATACTATCAACCAACTTTTCTCACATTTCTATTTTTCCTCATTTTATTTTTTCCCTCCTTCTGTTTTTCTCTCCAATAATTAGAAAACGATTTACAAAATAAAAGTTCAAGAATTAACACTAAGCTAATGGAGGTGGAATCTTAAAATCAGAATGAACGTTAGCGAAAACATATTAACCTTTTGACTTGATTCCACCCCACACCACCTCTAAATTAAAATATATATTAACTACTCATCCGGTTCTAAATATAAAACCCCTTTCGTAATATAATTTACATTACAAAAGGGATTTTATATTTAGGATCGGAAGAATATTAAATTAAATATCTTGACTTTTTTTTAAAAAAAATAATTTGTCACTTTTAACCCGACAAGAGGATTAAAATACAAAATGATATATAGGCTTGTTTGTTTTCTTATTTTGAAAACAAAATTTTTTGGCTATTTATTTATCGTTAACTGTTTTTAAAAAAACCTGTTTTTACAAACTAAGAAACAAAAACAATTTTTACTTTTTTTGCATTTTTTATTTTTTGTTTGAGAAAATTGGGAAACTCTTTCTTTTCCGTTGATTTATTTTCAAATGTAATTTGTTAGAACAATTATTGGAACGTATTTTTTTGTCTTCTTATTTTTAAAACTTGTTTTTAAAAGTAATTTTATAAAAAATTATTTTGGAAAAGAAAATGAAACCGATCCATTTGAAAAAGAATAATTGAAATTTGAAATTCCATTCCCTAATCCCTACTTCTAGCAATCCGCATATGTTTGTCGCATTTCCCCTTCGGTAAATCAGCAGGCGTCCAACATTTGTTCGTCCAATCTCATCTGAAGATGTTCTCAACTGCCACTTCGAGTTCGAGGTATGTCTTCGCTAAATCTCCTCGTTTTATACGATTCTTTCGACCTACCTTCCTTCTCTCACACCCTTCCTTCCTCAGTCTGCGATTTTGCTTTCATTCTAATTCCCCAAACCCGAATAGCCTCGGAGACTCCGTAGCTTCGTTCAATCGCTTGCTCTCCATGAGTCCCCCGCCCTCCATTGTCGAAATTAATAAGATTTTAGGATCACTTGCAAAGACCAAACACTGCACCACTGCTATCTTATTTTCTGCGCAGGCGGAATTGAAAGGATTCATACCATCTTTAGTTACACTGAACATTTTGATCAATTGCTACTGTCTTGTGGGTGACGTCACTTCTGCTTTCTCTTCACTGGGGAAGATCTTCAAGTGGGGATATCAACCGGATACCGTAACAGTTAGTACGTTGTTGAAAGGACTCTGCATGAAAGATGTTGGGCAAGCACTCGACTTTCACGATGACTTGTTGGCAAAGGGATTTTGCTTAAGCCCAGTTACTTATGTTACCTTAGTTAATGGGCTTTGCAAAACTGGACAAACAAGATGTGCTGTTAAGTTGCTCCAAATGATGGGGGGACGGAAAATTAAAACTTTGCCGAATGTCGTTATATACAGCGCAGTCATTGATGGCCTTTGTAAAGAAGGGCTAGTAAGTGAGGCATCTAAGTTGTGTTCTGAAATGATCAGGCGTGGAATATCTCCTGATATTGTTATCTACAACAATTTAATCTGTGGTTTCTCTAACACCAACCAATTGCAAGAAGCCATTAGGTTGCTAAATGAAATAGTCATGAAAGATATCAGTCCAACTCATCATACCTTTAATATATTTATTGATGCATTTTGCAAAAGAGGGAGGACCATAGAAGCTCAGTCTGTCGTTGCTAAGATGATAAAATGTTGTGTTAAACCTGATGTTGTTAGCTTCAATTCTTTGATGAATGGCTACTGCATGAGGAA
Organism: Neltuma alba; assembly: GCF_004799145.2. NCBI lineage: Eukaryota > Viridiplantae > Streptophyta > Magnoliopsida > Fabales > Fabaceae > Neltuma > Neltuma alba. Next base: position 12,774 of record NW_021635472.1, read on the forward strand.
TGATGTTAACGAATCCGTAGCCGTGTTCAATAAGATGATCAGAGCTGATTTGACACCTACTGTTTGGAGTTACAATATATTGATCAATGCACACTGTAAATTAAGAAGGATGGATGAGGCCCTAGATCTGTTTAATGAAATGCGCTTCAAAAATTTGCTGCCTGATACAGTCACTTACAGCTCTCTTATTGATGGCTTGTGCAAAGCTAAGAGAATGTCGCATGTGAAAGATCTTGTTTATGAGATGCGTTGCAATGGTCACGCTCCTAATATAATAACCTGCAATATCTTGTTGGATGCATTTTGCAAAACGAAACTTCTTGATGAGGCGATTGCATTATATCAGCAAATTGTCAGTCAAGGAATGCAACCTACTGTACATACATATAGTATACTAATCCATGGTTTGTGTAAGGGAGGCAGGCTAAATATTGCGCGAGAGATCTTTGAATTCCTTTTGACCAGTGGCCATCATCTAAATGTCTACACTTACAACATCATGTTGAATGGACTTTGCAAAGAAAGCTTGTTCGGTGAGGCGTTGACATTGCTTTCAAAAATGGAAGAGAACGGCTGTCTCCCAGATACTGTGACATTTGAAACACTTATAGCAGGTCTTCTGAGGAAAAATGAGAATGACAGAGCAACGTTTTTTCTTCATAAAATGTTTGATAGAGGTCTTATGCCACGGCAAAACAAGTTCAAGGCTCTATTTTGATCGAATAATATGCTTTGTACTAATGATGATACTTGCCTGAGGTTTTTAGAGATTGCTTGCTTCTTTGTTTGAATTTTGAGCAATGGTTTTCAGATGCAATGTTAACTATAATAAATGGTATTTTTAATTATTATAGGTTATTAATAACCTCATTTTCATTGTGTTCCAAGTATGAGGTGCTGCTGTAAAGTTTTTCTTCTTATTAGTTCTGTCGTGTGCGCGCGTGTTCATTTGAGAACCATGCATTCTGTATGCAACTTCTTTCCTCTATGAATGCTAATATTGTCTCCTTTTTGGAATACATGCTCCTTTGTTTGAATATGGGCAGTGCCCACTTTTAATTGTCTGAGTTACTCGTTATCTAATTTGAAACATTGTTATAAACCACTAGGCTGGTGGACTTTCTGCCTTTCTGCTGCTATATGAATGCATTTTGTTGCCAATGGATTTAACTGCAACGATCAACTTGTACTCCTGTCATGCTAAGCTGCAATTTCTATCCTGAATTTGAAATGTTTCATGTGCTGCTCATCTATATATAATTGTTACTGAGACAATTTATTTGGGAGGAAGGCTACGAGTGGAGGGGAAGCAGTAATTTCACTAATTTGAAATACTGATCTGGAGACTGCAGCAACAGAACCATATGGGATGATATTGCAGTTTTCTCTTTGATCTGTGTGTTCTGTATTTATTTCATAATGAGTGAGTTGGCAGGATCAGCACTCGTACGTATGTTGCTTGATTGACACTGCTGCTCATTTCTGTTCCATGGACACTATGAATTTCTCCCAGGCAGACAGTGTGCTTCTAGAGTTATCAACTGATCTTTTTATATTTGTTAATTCTATTTCTAGGTTAGTGATCATGCGTATGCAGTTTTTAACTAAGTGGTGAGAGTGAGATTGAGGAAGTCTGATGTTTCAATTGACTATGATTAATTATATTTCAATTCAGAAACGAATGTTTTGGTTTCCTATTTTGCAAGGCATCACTTCACATATACCATTATAGCTCTACCGGTTAGTTTTTCTTTTCTCGTATTGGTCACTTGGCTATATATTCAACATGAACAAGGGCCTATTTGAAAAGTCTATTGAACTTTGAAAATGAGAAGTTTTGTTTTCACCAATGAGAATAAAAGTTTTCATTGTTACCCAAAAAAGGGTTTTCATTCCTCATATTTTGAGAACTGTATAGTTTTGATGTTTATTTTGTTATAATAAAAGAGGAACACTTGCCTTGTTTTATTTATTTTCAGAAGTGAAGATAATGACTGGATTATTAATCTTGTCTCAGTGGGGTATGTTGACTTTATTGTTATACTCCTCTTGTTCTATATGTAAAATTTGTTTTGTTGTGTAAATTAGACTGCAAAACGGGTTTTATATTTATATCTTGAGGAGTATTAATTTTTACATGTTAATTTTGATTGCGTGAAATACTGTGGGCATTGATTTTTCTGAAAGTGCTTGTGTTGATCAGTCGTGTTGTTAGAAATTTGCGAGTTCTAAATCTCGCTGATCACCAAATATCAGCATTCTCCAAACCTGCTTGGTTATTGTGTTATGCCGGAGAAGTGATGCAGAGTCTTGAAGTGGGAGAATTATTTGGTTTGGCCCATGCAGTTTTTGATTCGCTTGTTACTCAATTTTTAAATTTTGATTCAATTGAAACTTAGTCTGTAAGTTTTAATTTATTACAACTTAGTTCCTATAGTTTTATAATGTTTTAAAACTTTGGTTTTTAAGTTTCATGAAATACATAAGATTATTCTTTATAATATAAAAGGCTAACATTTTAAATGGTTAAAAATATAATGATTGAGTCAAGTCAAAGTTCAGTTATAGAATTAAAATGTGAAAGTCATTTTACTGTCGGTGCTAAATGTGAATACTTTTTTAATGGGGATTTGAAAATTGATTTGTTACAGTACAAAGGATTAGTTCCTTTTGTTAAACTCAATTTCTATTGGTACTCTTCAAAATTTCATATTATGAAGACATGCAAATTTGTAATATGCCCTACATAGGGATGCATTCCCAGGGAAAAAAGGCTGTAAAGGGAATATGCCCAGAAAGCACAAAGGTGCATCCAGAAAATACATCTAACATATTTTCACAGGCGTTGAGTTTTATGTCGGCTATCTTATAGCATTGTGGGGTTTAATATATATTAATAATGACACAAATAATCAAATAAGTTATGTTTTTAATTCATACATGACGAAATAATATCGTCATGTGTATAACTTCACAAGATTAGCAGAACTGCATGACACAGGCATTCATGGAATCTTCATAACTAAATACTCCTCCGGTTCTTAATCTAAGAATTAATTATTGAATTGATCATGATCATAAATATAGGGCATATTTTTTAATTTATTAATTTTTTTAAAATTATTTTTATTGATACTCCATCAACCATAATTAAATAAGAAAGGGAGGAGGAAGGAGGGAGGATATTAAATTATGATGTAAAAGTATTGGAGTAAATATCTTGACTTTTTTTTCCCCCTCAAAATCATTTGTCACTTTTAAACCGACAAGAGGATTAAAATACAAAATGATATATGGGCTTGTTTGTTTTCTTATTTTGAAAACAAAATTTTTTTGGCTATTTATTTATCGTTAAGTGTTTTTAAAAAAAAAACAAAAACCTGTTTTTAAAAACTAAGAAACAACAACAATTTTTATTTTTTGTTTGAGAAAATTGGGAAACTCTTTCTTTTCCGTTGATTTATTTTCAAATGTAATTTGTTAGAACAATTATTGGAACGTATTTTTTTGTCTTCTTATTTTTAAAACTTGTTTTTAAAAGTAATTTTATAAAAAATTATTTTGGAAAAGAAACAAAAAAAACAGAACCAAAGGCTGGGATGGGCGCCTATGCAACTGATCCATTTGAAAAAGAATAATTGAAATTTGAAATTCCCTTCCCTAATCCCTACTTCTAGCAATCCGCATATGTTTCTCGCATTTCCCCTTCGGTAAATCAGCAGGCGTCCAACATTTGTTCGTCCAATCTCATCTGAAGATGTTCTCAACTGCCACTTCGAGTTCGAGGTATGTCTTCGCTAAATCTCCTCGTTTTATACGATTCTTTCGACCTACCTTCCTTCTCTCACACCCTTCCTTCCTCAGTCTGCGATTTTGCTTTCATTCTAATTCCCCAAACCCGAATAGCCTCGGAGACTCCGTAGCTTCGTTCAATCGCTTGCTCTCCATGAGTCCCCCGCCCTCCATTGTCGAAATTAATAAGATTTTAGGATCACTTGCAAAGACCAAACACTGCACCACTGCTATCTCACTTTATGCCCAGGCGGAATTGAAAGGATTCAAACCATCTTTAGTTACACTGAGCATTTTGATCAATTGCTACTGTCTTGTGGGTGACATCACTTCTGCTTTCTCTTCACTGGGGAAGATCTTCAAGTGGGGATATCAACCGGATACGGTAACAGTTAATACGTTGATGAAAGGACTCTGCATAAAAGATGTAGGGCAAGCCCTAGACTTTCACGATGACTTGCTGGCAAAACGATTTTGCTTAAGCCCAGTTACTTATGGTACCTTAGTTAATGGGCTTTGCAAAACTGGACAAACAAGATGTGCTGTTAAGTTGCTCCAAATGATGGGGGGACGGAAAATTAAAACTGTGCCCCATATGGTTATATACAACGCAATCATTGATGGCCTTTGTAAAGAAGGGCTAGTAAGTGAGGCATCTAAGTTGTGTTCTGAAATGATCAGGCGAGGAATATCTCCGGATATTGTTACCTACAACACTTTAATCTGTGGTTTCTCTAACACCAACCAATTGCAAGAAGCCATTAGGTTGCTAAATGAAATAGTCATGAAAGATATCACTCCTAATCATCATACCTTTAATATATTTATTGATGCATTTTGCAAAAGAGGGAGGACCATAGAAGCTCAGTCTGTCGTTGCTAAGATGATAAAATGTTGTGTTAAACCTGATGTTGTTAGCTTCAATTCTTTGATGAATGGCTACTGCATGAGGAATGATGTTAACGAGTCCGTAGCAGTGTTCAATAAGATGATCAGAGCTGATTTGACGCCTACTGTTTGCAGTTACAATATATTGATCAATGCACACTGTAAACTAAGAAGGATGGATGACGCCCTAGATTTGTTTAATGAAATGCGCTGCAAAAATTTGCTGCCTGATACAGTCACTTACAGCTCTCTTATTGATGGCTTGTGCAAAGCTAAGAGAATGTCACATTTGAAAGATCTTGTTTATGAGATGCGTTGCAATGGTCACGCTCCTGATATAATAACCTGCAATATCTTGTTGGATGCATTTTGCAAAACGAAACTTCTTGACGAGGCAATTATATTGTATAAACAAATTGTCAGGCAAGGAATGCAACCTACTGTACATACATATAGTATACTAATCGATGGTTTGTGTAAGGGAGGCAGGCTAAACATTGCGCGAGAGATCTTTGAATTCCTTTTGACCAATGGCCATCATCTAAATGTCTACACTTACAACATTATGTTGAATGGACTTTGCAAAGAAAGCTTGTTCTGTGAGGCGTTGACATTGGTTTCAAAAATGGAAGAGAACGGCTGTCTCCCAGATACTGTGACATTTGAAACACTTATAGCAGGTCTTCTGAGGAAAAATGAGAATGACAGAGCAACGTTTTTTCTTCATAAAATGTTTGATAGAGGTCTTCTGCCACGGCAAAACAAGTTTAAGGCTCTATTTTGATCGAATAATATGCTTTGTACTAATGATGATACTTGCCTGAAGTTTTTAGAGATTGCTTGCTTCTTTGTTTGAATTTTGAGCAATGGTTTTAAGATGCATTGTCAACTATAATAAATGGTATTTTTAATTATTATAGGTTATTAATAACTTCATTGTCATTTTGTTCCGAGTATGAGGTGCTGTTATAAAGTTTTTCTTCTTATTAGATCTGTCGTGTGCCCACGTGTTCATTTGAGAACCATGCATTCTGTATGCAACTTTTTTCCTCTATGGATGCTAATATTGTCTCCTTTTGGGAATACATGCTCCTTTGTTTGAATATGGGCAGTGGCCACTTTTAATTGTCTGCGTTACTCATTGGTTACTCATTTAATTGTTATCTAATTCGAAACATTGTTATAAACGACTAGGCTAGTGGATTTTCTGCCTTTCTGCTGCTATATGAATGCATTTTGTTGCCAATAGATTTAACTGCAATGATCAACTAGTACTCCTGTCATGCTAAGCTGCAATTTCTATCCTGAATTTGAAATGTTTTATGTGCTGCTCATCTATATATAATTGTTACTGAAACAATTTATTTGGGAGGAAGGCTATGAGTGGAGGGGAAGCAGTAATTTCACTAATTTGAAATACTGATCTGGAGACTGCAGCAACAGAACCATATGGGATGATATTGCAGTTTTCTCTTTGATCTGTGTGTTCTGTATTTATTTCATAATGAGTGAGTTTGCAGGATCAGCACTCGTACGTATGTTGCTTGATTGACACTGCTGATCATTTCTGTTCCATGGACACTATGAATTTCTCCCAGGCAGACACAGTGCTTCTAGCGTTATCAACTGATCTTTTTATATTTGTTAATTCTATTTCTAGGTTAGTGATCATGCGTATGCAATTTTTAACTAAATGGTGAGAGTGAGATTGCGGAAGTCTGATGTTTCAATTTACTATGATTAATTATATTTCAATTCAGAAACGAATGTTTTGGTTTCCTATTTTGCAAGGCATCACTTCACATATACCATTATAGCTCTACCGGTTAGTTTTTCTTTTCTTGTATTGGTCACTTGGCTATATATTCTACATGAATAAGGGCCTATTTGAAAATTCTATTGAGCTTTGAAAATGAGAAGTTTTGTTTTCGCCAATGAGAATAAAAGTTTTCATTGTTACCCAAACAAGGGTTTTCATTCCTCATATTTTGAGAACTGTATAGTTTTGATGTTTGTTTTGTTATAATAAAAGAGGTACACTTGCCTCGTTTTATTTATTTTCAGAAGTGAAGATAATGACTGGATTATTAATCTTGTCTCAGTGGGGTATGTTGACTTTATTGTTATACTCCTCTTGTCCTAAACGTAAAATTTGTTTTGTTGTGTAAATTAGACTGCAAAACGGGTTTTATATTTATGTCCTGAGAAGTATTAATTTTTACATGTTAATTTTGATTGCGTAAAATACTGTGGGGCATTGATTTTTCTGAAAGTGCTTGTGTTGATCAGTCGTGTTGTTAGAAATTTGCGAGTTCTAAATCTCGCTGATCACCAAATATCAGCATTCTCCAAACCTGCTTGGTTATTGTGTTATGCCGGAGAAGTGATGCAGAGTCTTGAAGTGGGAGAATTATTTGGTTTGGCCCATGCAGTTTTTGATTCGCTTGTTACTCAATTTTTAAATTTTGATTCAATTGAAACTTAGTCTGTAAGTTTTAATTTATTACAACTTAGTTCCTATAGTTTTATAATGTTTTAAAACTTTGGTTTTTAAGTTTCATGAAATACATAAGATTATTCTTTATAATATAAAAGGCTAACATTTTAAATGGTTAAAAATATAATGATTGAGTCAAGTCAAAGTTCAGTTATAGAATTAAAATGTGAAAGTCATTTTACTGTCGGTGCTAAATGTGAATACTTTTTTAATGGGGATTTGAAAATTGATTTGTTACAGTACAAAGGATTAGTTCCTTTTGTTAAACTCAATTTCTATTGGTACTCTTCAAAATTTCATATTATGAAGACATGCAAATTTGTAATATGCCCTATATAGGGATGCATTCCCAGGGAAAAAAGGCTGTAAAGGGAATATGCCCAGAAAGCACAAAGGTGCATCCAGAAAATACATCTAACATATTTTCACAGGCGTTGAGTTTTATGTCGGCTATCTTATAGCATTGTGGGGTTTAATATATATTAATAATGACACAAATAATCAAATAAGTTATGTTTTTAATTCATACATGACGAAATAATATCGTCATGTGTATAACTTCACAAGATTAGCAGAACTGCATGACACAGGCATTCATGGAATCTCCATAACTAAATACTCCTTCGGTTCTTAATCTAAGAATTAATTATTGAATTGATCATGATCATAAATATAGGGCCTATTTTTTAATTTATTAATTTTTTTAAAATTATTTTTATTGATACTCCATCAACTATAATTAAATAAGAAAGGGAGGAGGAAGGAGGGAGGATATTAAGGAGTAATTGGAATTAAAATCGAATTGTGAGAACTTATATTGTTAAGAGCTATAAGATTTTTATAAGTCATGCTGGTTAACCTAATTGTAGGTTTTTCTCCCAATATGTTATAAAGAGTAACCCTCCATTTAGATAAGAAGAAAAGTTGGGAGGAAAAAATTATTATCACTCCTCCTATTTGGATAGACGAGAGAAAATAGAAAAAAAAGAGAGTAAAGATACGAATAACTCAAATTCCCTTACTTTTATGTCAAAATATCATGATTAAAATTAAATTAAATATCATAATTAAAAAATTAACATCATCAGGTCATTTAAAATCAAATTATTTGATAAAGATATATCATCATGTTATTATCTTTTAATATCAAGTAATTTTGTAAAAAAATTGTTTTTCTTCTAGAAGAAAAATAACATTTGTCTAATGCTTTAAAAAAAAACTCAAACAATATCTCTGTGTTTTTCCTTTCAGTTTGTTGTAGAAAGATTTTTGCAATTTTAATTATTTTACTGTTCAATCAAACAAACATAGGAGAAAGACATGAAAATAATAAATAAAGTGAAAAATAAAAAAAATAGAAAGGTATTATTTTGCTGAAAAACAGATGCAATGATAGAAAGAAAAGATGTGTTTTCTTCTCATTTTCTCTCCATATATGGAAAGAAAAGTTGAAAGAAAAACAGGATGGAACCTACCTTTTTTTTTCCCAACTTTTTTTCCTCTCACTTTTCATCCCTCATCCAAACAAGAAGAAACCCACTTCTCTTCCTATTTTCCTTTCTAGTTTTTCTTTCTCTCTAATTTTCTCTCCAAACCCACTTCTCTTCCTATTTTCCTTTCTAGTTTTTCTTTCTCTCTAATTTTCTCTCCATCCAAACATAGCACACTATTATCAAATCATTATGTGATGGGAACTATTTATCAAAATGCTGATCAGTGATTGTAAAAATGTGTTTAAATTTACAAACAAATTGTTCAACTTAAGAACAACTTGCTTCTTAACTAATCTAACATTTACTTCTTTTTAAATAGAAAACTAAAAGCGTTCAAATACTGAACGATTTTAGTTGCTGATATGACATTTACTTGCTTCTTTTTAGCTTTCCTTCATACTTTCTTCTTCTCGCCTCCAAGAAAACCTTTTATTCTCTATGGGAAATTCCTGTGAGAAACACAGTTCATGCGTCTTCCTCTTCCTTTTTTTTTGGGTCAATTTTTGCTACTAATTTAAAGTTTCTCTATGTATAGTCATTCTCTTTTGGTCCCTAATAATTTGCAAATTAGTAGTATATACCATTATTTTTTAAAAAGAAAACTCTTGCCATAAAAAATATACAAAAAAAAGACATGTACCCTATGTTTGGTATAGGAGATTTGGAAGGAAAGGAAGTTTAATTTAAAAAAATTGGAGAAATAAAGTTGTAAAATTTTGATAAAAAAATATGTAAGATAAAAAAGCAAGAAAAATTGATTAACAGCTTTTAAACTCCACATTTTCAGTTTTTTGAATCGAAGTCATTAAAATTTTTTCTGCCATCCTTTTCCCTCTATTTTTCTCACACCAAACGAGTCATTATAGATGGCCATCCTCTTTTAGCTTCCCCATAATTAATTTGCAACCAAATAAAAAGAAAAGAAAAAGAGAAAATTTTCACAATGATTTGACTAAATTCTTTGACATATACTACTAATTTAGGCGTGCATTTGTTTGTAAATATATACATGGATCTATGGCCTAGATAACCCAAATGAGATCAATACAAATCATTAAAAAAATATCAACCAACCGGCCACGTTCAACTTTCCTCATAATCGAAGGTAGAATATTTAAAAAGGGAAGGGAAAAAAATTAATTATGTGGACCAAAACAATATACTTCATGCGAAATCAGAAAACCAAGAAGTAAAAACATCAAAACCCATTAGAAAAGTAGAAAGAAGCCTTCACCTGGGCAATCATTCGAGCTTTTTCCTTTTTTTTTCTTTTTGGTTGCAAATTAATTATGGTGAGTCTATTTTTTTTAAAATATTTTTATGGTAATACTCATGGTCCCAATTTGCAAATTATTGGGGTCCAAAAGAAGACGGCCCTACGTAGGTAAATTTTAAATTAATATGAAATATTAACAAAAATGTGAGAAGAAGACATATAGACAATGAATTTTCTATAAGAATTTCTTATAAAGAAGAACAGGGTACTGTTAGACGACAAATGCACGGCGCATGAAAGAAAGCCACAAGGAGGCAAGTAAATGTCATATTAGAAACTAAAATCTTAAGTTGAACAATTTATTTATATATTTCATTTTGTTCTCATAATGAACGATTTTTGAGGCAGTATCTCGATAAATAATTTCCATTGCGTAGTACTTTAAAAATTTCTTTTTCCATGCTGAGCATATGGCTAGAAGAGCCCCCAATTGTATTTGGGAGTGATGAATAGAAATGTCATTAGGAATTTTTTTAACAAATAATTATACTATATTCAGTTCTTAATATAAAAGCTAATTGATAATTTGAGTATATTAAAAAAATTCGTTAAATTGTTATTTGAAATAGATAGGCATTGCAATTTCTAAAATATCCTCACTAATCATGTGTATTAGTTAAAACTACCATTTAATAAAACTATTAATGTATAACTATTACAAGCACTATCTTAAAAAAAAAAAGATAAATATGAGAAACATGATTAGTGATTAGTAGTGTATGTACTAAGTATTACAAGCACTATCTTAATGTACAACCATTAGATTTGGGTTTTATATCTAAGATTAAATTGAATATCAAACTAGTTCTTTTAATAACTGGAGATAGTACATACATAATAAAGTCCAAAGATATAAGCCTAATTAAATTAAAAGTGATAAACTGATTATATAATTCAACATTTAATATTTTAAGCTGTCAAACGGATTTTATTTAAATATCAACCATTGTTGGTGGCATAGCCAAATTATTTTAAAAGGCTGAATATGTCAGTCCGTCGGGAATTTTGTTTATACCTGCTAAGAAGTGCTTAAAATTAGTAATTTGTATTTTGTGAATGTTCAAAACATCCATAAGTTCAATTTTAAATTTATTAAATTTAGATTTTAAACATTAATTAAGTATTGAATTTATTTAAATTATTTTCTTTTTTTTTCACATTAATGCCTGGCACCGCCGCACAGGTATTGTTCTCCCAGGAATGAAGTTATCATATTTAGAAAATTGGCCCAAAAATTAGTTTATTTTCAAAATGAGATTACAATTCCAATACCTGTCTCTCTCGGATCACGCGACGCGACCCAGAGATCAGAGACTGCAAGCACCAGCTACCTTCCCCAATCCATCTCCGCCGTCTCTTGGCTCTGAATCACCACCACAGCTTATGTTTCTCGCATTTCCCCTTTGTTGAAGCAGCGTTGATGCAATCAACATTCTTCTTCTATCAGAGACTGCGAGCACCAGCGACCTTCCCCAATCCATTTCCGCCTTCTTCTCCTCCGCCGTCTCTTGGCTCTGAATCACTTCCACAGCTTATGTTTCTCGCATTTCCCCTTTGTTGAAGCAGCGTTGATGCAATCAGCATTCTTCTTCTAATTTCATCTGAAGATGCCGCTCTCTTCTGCTATGTCAAGGTATGTCTTCCCCAAATCCTCTCGGTTTCTGCAACTTTCTCCCTCTTCCTTCTTTCTTTCTCTCCCTTCCTTCCCCAATCTGCGATTTTGCTTTCATTCTAATTCCACAAACCCTAATAATAGCCTCCGGGACTCCGTAGCTGCGTTCCATCGCTTGCTCTCCATGAGTCCCCCGCCCTCCGTTGTCGAAATTAATAAGATTTTAGGATCACTTGCCAAGACCAAACACTGCACCACTGCTATCTCACTTTATGCCCAGGCGGAATTGAAAGGATTCACACCATGTTTTGTTACACTGAACATTTTGATCAATTGCTACTGTCACGTGGGTGGCATGGCATCTGCTTTCTCTTTACTCGGGAAGATTTTCAAGTGGGGATGTCAGCCGAATACCGTAACAGTAAATACGTTGATGAAAGGACTCTGCATGAAAGATGTAGGGCAAGCCCTTGACTTTCACGAGGACCTGTTGGCAAAAGGTTTTTGCTTAGACTCAGTTACTTACGGTACCTTAGTTAATGGGCTTTGCAAAACTGGACAAACAAGATGTGCTGTTGAGTTGCTCCGAGTGATGGGGGGACGGAAAATTAAAACTCTGCCGAATGTCGTTATATACAACGCAGTCATTGATGGCCTCTGTAAAGAAGGGCTAGTAAGTGAGGCATCTAAGTTGTGTTCTGAAATGATCAGGCGAGGAATATCTCCAGATATGGTTACCTATAACACTTTAATCCATGGTTTCTCCAACACCAATCAATTGCAACAAGCCGTTAGGTTGTTAAATGAAATAGTCATGAAAGACATTAGTCCTGATCTTTATACTTTTAATATACTAGTTGATGCATTTTGCAAAAGGGGGAGGACCATGGAAGCTCAATCTGTCCTCGCTAAGATGATGAAATGTTTTGTAAAACCTGATGTTATTACCTTTACTTCTTTGATGAATGGTTACTGTATGAGGAATGATGTTAATGAGTCCATAGCAGTGTTCAATAAGATGATCAGAGCTGATTTGACACCTACTGTTTGGAATTACAATATATTGATTAATACACACTGTAAATTAAAAAGGATGGATGAAGCCCTAGATTTGTTTAAGGAAATGCGCTGCAAGAATTTAATGCCTGATACAGTCACTTACAACTCTCTTATTGATGGCTTGTGCGAAGCTAAGAGAATGTCACATGTGAAAGATCTTGTTTATGAGATGCGTTGTAATGGTCACGCTCCTAATATAATAACCTGCAATATCTTGTTGGATGCATTTTGCAAAACAAAACTTCTTGATGAGGCGATTGCATTATATCAGCAAATTGTCAGTCAAGGAATGAAACCTACCGTACATACATATAGTATACTAATCGATGGTTTGTGCAAAGGCGGTAGGTTGCACTTGGCACGTGAGATCTTTGAATTGCTTCTGACTGAAGGTCATCATGTAGATGTCTATACTTACAGCATTATGATGAATGGACTTTGCAAAGAAGGCCTTTTCGATGATGCATTGACATTGCTTTCAAAAATGAAAGAGAATGGCTGCCTCACTGATCTGGTGACATTTAGAACACTTGTTGGAGCTCTTTTGATGAAAAAAGAGAATGATAAAGCAGAGTTGATTATTCATGAAATGATAGATGCAGGTCGTCTTAAACAATAATACAAGGTTAAATGCTCTATTCTTATCTTATACTTGTTAATAGTGATATTTTTCAAAAGTGGCTGCAAAATGCTTGTTTACTTTGGGTAAAAGTTAATGAATTATTCCTCATTTTACCATCTCAGTGTTTTGCTATTCTGTTCCTGAATTATGCATCATGTTGCACTTATAATTCATACAATTATCTTTGCCTGATTGCATGGCTATGCTATGCTGTTCCTGGTGCCTGCTTACGTCCACATGCTACTAATGCAACAATTAATTGTTCCTTTGAACACAACATGCTGCTTTGAAGTTTTTTTAATCCTTTTAATGAATAAATTACTGTATAATTGATCTTACTTCTAAGAATCATAAAATCAAGTCACTACGTGCTGCTGTTGTTTCCTATAATTGCAATTTAGAGTCGAGTGTTATAAATTTGTTACTTCCCTGAAGAAAAGACCCTTATAGCATCTAGAACAGTGAAGACCATGTTATAATATTGAGAACATGGGCAAGAAGGGTTGATAATGTATTTCTATGATTCTTGAGATGAATTTTAATTTTTATGATTTTGTTTGTCAATGATACATGTAAGGACTGCTCTTTAAAAAATATTGTGTGGATGGCTCAGTAAAAAGGAATAAAGAAACTGGATTGATCTAGCCTCATACTCTGTTACTCATTATCTTACACTAGTGCCTATGATGGGTGCATCTTTCTTCAGGCTTGACAAATAATTGTGTGGTGACCCCTTATAGAGTTTCTCATAGTCACACTATCAGCAGCACTGTAAGCACACCATGATTTTGTTCCAAGTTGGTTGGTTGTGTTTCAGAGAAATCTCAGGTAATAGATTTTGTATTCGTTGCTTTGAATCGTGCTTGTATCTCTAAATTGATATTTTGGCGCCACTCATGATTCGACAGGGTTAGTACTTGCAATGAAGATGTTTCATGGAGATTGGTGACTGAAAAAAACTCAAGGTTAAAAACAGATGGGTTAGTTGATGCCTGTAATAACTGAAATTAAGGGGATTATCGCAGGTCTGACTTTATGCTGGGAAAAGGGCATAGGAAAAGGCCAAGTTTCTGCAGATTGGGTTAAAGAATAAGCTACTGGGGAAACTAGCTGTGATCATCTGGTAAGAGATATCATTGAAGGAGTTAGAAGAATGGTCTCATGAGATTGGGATTGTCTTTTCTGTTTTATCATCTGGGGATAGCGGTACTAATTTTTACAACTTTCATTACCGTTTACCACAAATCGTGGTTGATTAAAGCCCTTTTGATTTCCTGTGTGCTTTGTAGTTTCACTTTCACTTAATTAATATAATGGTTTTTGAAGATTATTGAAAAAAAAAAAATTGTAGATGTTGAATTGTCAATTTTTGCATAACACAACTGCCTGCCTGCTTTCCCATCGAAAAAGTACGTACGTCGCAATTCATTCTATTATTCTGTCCCCACTCCCCCCCGGGGGAAAAAAGAAAACAGAGGATTTTGGTCTTTCACTTGCAGAGATTTTAGTCCCAAAGAATGTATAACTTATTAATATATATATATTTTTTCATTGTGATATTTAACATATTTTAAAATAGAGATAAGGGTATATTTGTCATTTAAATATTTATTCATTTTCTTCTCTCTTCTTTTCATTTTCTTAAATATTTAGTAAGATTTTTATATCTAATATTTAGTATATTGCTCCTTGCCCTACCCTCGCCTGCCCTGTGGTCACTCCACGCCTCGATTCCACTGAAAACATTCATCTATTGAGTATTACGTGCATATTATACGTATGTGTACATGTATGTACATATATTATGCAGTTTCAGTCTTTAGAAAGGTTCATACTATACTGGGCTTTCGCTGGTTTAAAAAAAAAGAAAAGAAAAAGAAAGGGCTTGCTTAACAGAACTCTAATTATAAGGTAATGTACAGTGATTTTATACTTTTTATATTGACAAAATTCTCATAAAAGTTATTAGGATAAATATATTTTGAAATCTGATTTTTTATTTCAGTTTCTAAAATTTAAAACCAGTAGTTTGACTCTTAAAATTTGACCTTATTTTGATCCGTCTAAATATTTTTGGTTCATGGAGTAGTGTTTTTGCCCTTGAAATCAAGAATAAAACAAAAATGAGATCAAACAGGAGGGGCTAAAAATAACATTAGCCCATATTATAATAATAATATTATTAAAATTATAAATTAATAATGAAATAAAAAGAGCTTGAGCTTTTGTAAAAAAAATTTTTTTTTGATATTGGTAAATCATGATATAAAGATATTATTCTTATTCTGACATGTCTATTTTTATTTTAACTTTCTTTTTAGGAATAAGATGCATCCATCACCTCGAAATATTTTCTTAGATACATCTAACATCTTAAAATATTTTGTGGTGCATCTAATATTCTGAGGTATTTTTTTAGGTGCGTCCAGTGCCGTAAAATATTTTTAAGTGCATCCTACATTTCAAAGTATTTTTTTTAGATATATCCAGTATCCAAAAATATTTTTTAGTCCATCCAGCGTCAAGGCAAAAAAAAAATTCAGGGTGCTAGGTTCTCCTAAAAAATATTTCAGAGTGCTGGATACATATAAAATACTTTAGGGTGTTGGATACATATGAGAAAATATTTTGGAGTATTGAATGCACCTTAACTTTTCTTTTTATTATTTTATTCTTTGAGGAAATGTTTTTCTCAATATCTTGATTTTCCAATAAAATATATAAAATAATTTTATTTTAATTTGACTTTAGCCTTTTATTTGATGGTTTATTTCTCTTGACGTTCCTTAAAAATGAGTTGAAAATAAAAATAACCGTATTATTTCCATTATAAATGTCATGTATTTTATCTCCTCTCTTTCTCTTTTCTGTCCAAACAGAAGAAGGATAATACTATCAACCAACTTTTCTCGCATTTCTATTTTTCCTCATTTTATTTTTTTTCCTCCTTCTGGTTTTCTCTCCAATAATTAAAAAACGATTTACAAAATAAAAGTTCAAGAATTAATACTAAGCTAATGGAGGTGGAATCTTAAAATCAGAATGAACGTTAGCTAAAACATATTAACCTTTTGACTTGATTCTACCCAACACCACCTTTGAATTAAAATATATATTAACTATTAAATTATGATGTAAAAGTATTGGAGTAAATATCTTGACTTTTTTTTTCTCCTCAAAATCATTTGTCACTTTTAAACCGACAAGAGGATTAAAATACAAAATGATATATGGGCTTGTTTGTTTTCTTATTTTGAAAACAAAATTTTTTTGGCTATTTATTTATCGTTAAGTGTTTCTTAAAAAAAACAAAAACCTGTTTTTAAAAACTAAGAAACAACAACAATTTTTACTTTTTGTTTGAGAAAATTGGGAAACTCTTTCTTTTCCGTTGATTTATTTTCAAATGTAATTTGTTAGAACAATTATTTGAACGTATTTTTTTGTCTTCTTATTTTTAAAACTTGTTTTTAAAAGTAATTTTATAAAAAATTATTTTGGAAAAGAAAAGCAAAAAAAGCAGGACCAAATGCTGGGATGGGCGCCTATGAAACTGATCTAGAGCCGGAAAAACGGACCAAGCCCGTCGGGCCGGCCCATTTAGGCCCTGAAATTATGAGGGCCGGGTTTGATATTTTTCTCTTAAAATGAGAAATAAGCCTTGGAGGACTGGCCTTGGAAGGCCGCTAGCCGACCCTTTGAAGCCCTTTTATAATTTTTTTACTTTTTAAATTTTTTTTATATAATATTAATGTTATTAATTTTTTATATTGTTAATAATATTTCAAATATTTAGTTATTATTATCATTTTAAAATTAAATTTAGTTTTAGACAATAATTTATCCAATTAAATTTTTAAAAAATGGGTTAATTTGGATTTTAATAATGATTTTATTTATATTATATGCGTTGATATTTTTAAACTATATATATATTTGATAATAGAATATTTTTAAACTTATATAACTTGTGATTCTATAATTTGAATTAGAAATTCATGAGTTTCAACAACAATGTTTCTCACATTAAAGTAAAATAATAGTTAGATTGCAAAATTTAAAAATAAAATTCTTATAAAGAAGAAAAACTTGATATTTTTGTTACGAAAGAAAAGTATACTTATGAAGAAAAATAATTAATTATAATGATGATGAAGTTTCAAAAGATTAATGATAGTGTTTATTTATTGCACAATTGCATTATAGATAAAACTTTTAGATGTTGTTATCTTGTTAATGAATGTTTCAGATGTTCTTAGATGTTGATGAATATTTATATAAGATGATATTTTATATTTGTGACTTAATTTTATTCATATTTATGTCTTTTATTAATAATTTCATTGGTTTATTTTTATATTTTTATAAAAAAAATATGATAAATATAAAAAATAGTATTTTTTCTTAAACGCGCCAAAAGCCCGCGGGCCGACCCTGGCCCTGTAGCTTAAGGGCCGGGCCTAACAAATTGGGATATTTTTAAAATTTCAGTCCTAGAGAGCCGACCCTTTTAAACCCACCAGCCCTGAAGGGCCGGTCCTGATTCTCAGCTCTAAACTGATCCATTTGAAAAAGAATAATTGAAATTTGAAATTCCATTCCCTAATCCCTACTTCTAGCAATCCGCATATGTTTGTCGCATTTCCCCTTCGGTAAATCAGCAGGCGTCCAACATTTGTTCGTCCAATCTCATCTGAAGATGTTCTCAACTGCCCCTTCGAGTTCGAGGTATGTCTTCGCTAAATCTCCTCGTTTTATACGATTCTTTCGACCCACCTTCCTTCTCTCACACCCTTCCTTCCTCAGTCTGCGATTTTGCTTTCATTCTAATTCCCCAAATCCGAATAGCCTCGGAGACTCCGTAGCTTCGTTCAATCGCTTGCTCTCCATGAGTCCCCCGCCCTCCATTGTCGAAATTAATAAGATTTTAGGATCACTTGCAAAGACCACACATTGCGCCACTGCTATCTTATTTTCTGCGCAGGCGGAATTGAAAGGATTCATACCATCTTTAGTTACACTGAACATTTTGATCAATTGCTACAGTCTTGTGGGTGACGTCACTTCTGCTTTCTCTTCACTGGGGAAGATCTTCAAGTGGGGTTATCAACCGGATACCGTAACAGTTAGTACGTTGTTGAAAGGACTCTGCATGAAAGATGTTGGGCAAGCATTAGACTTTCATGATGACTTGTTGGCAAAAGGATTTTGCTTAAGCCCAGTTGCTTATGTTACTTTAGTTAATGGGCTTTGCAAAACTGGACAAACAAGATGTGCTGTTAAGTTGCTCCAAATGATGGGGGGACGGAAAATTAAAACTGTGCCGAATGTCGTTATATACAGCGCAGTCATTGATGGCCTTTGTAAAGAAGGGCTAGTAAGTGAGGCATCTAAGTTGTGTTCTGAAATGATCAGGCATGGAATATCTCCTGATATTGTTACCTACAACAATTTAATCTGTGGTTTCTCTAACACCAACCAATTGCAAGAAGCCATTAGGTTGCTAAATGAAATAGCCATGAAAGACATTAGTCCTGATCTTTATACTTTTAACATACTAGTTGATGCATTTTGCAAAAGGGGGAGGACCATAGAAGCTCAATCTGTCCTTGCTAAGATGATGAAATGTTTTGTAAAACCTGATGTTATTACCTTTAGTTCTTTGATGAATGGTTACTGTATGAGGAATAATGTTAATGAGTCCATAGCAGTGTTCAATAAGATGATCAGAGCTGATTTGACACCTTCTGTTTGGAATTACAATATATTGATCAATGGACTCTGTAAATTAAAAAGGATGGATGAAGCCCTAGATTTGTTTAAGGAAATGCGCTGCAAACGTTTGCAGCCCGATACAGTCACTTACAACTCCCTTATTGATGGCTTGTGCAAAGCTAAGAGAATGTCACATGTGAAAGATCTTGTTTATGAGATGCGTTGTAATGGTCACGCTCCTAATATAATAACCTGCAATATCTTGTTGGATGCATTTTGCAAAACAAAACTTCTTGATGAGGTGATTGCATTATATCAGCAAATTGTCAGTCAGGGAATGCAACCTACAGTGCGCACATGCAATATACTAATCGATGGTTTGTGTAAGGGAGGCAGGCTAAACATTGCGCGAGAGATATTTGAATTCCTTTTGACCAATGGCCATCATCTAAATGTCTACACTTACAACATTATGTTGAATGGACTTTGCAAAGAAAGCTTGTTCGGTGAGGCATTGACATTGCTTTCAAATATGGAAGAGAATGGCTGTCTCCCAGATACTGTGACATTTAAAACACTTATAGTAGGTCTTCTGAGGAAAAATGAGATTGATAGAGCAACATTTTTTCTTTATGAAATGATTGATAGAGGCCTTCTGCCACGGCAAAACAAGTTCAAAGGCTCTATTTTGTTTAGAGAATGATGACCTCTTTGTTTGTACTAATTATTGGTCACTTGGTTATGTTTTCAAACAGTATATCTTTGATCAGCTTCCAGAATTGATGCTGCATGAATGAAATTGCACCGGTAGAGATAAATTTGTACTTTTAGCTTTATTGTTACATTAATAAAATTTTCTCTTCTAAATTTTATATTGTCCAAAATGGCCGCAAAGGGAATATGCCTAGATAGCACTGCGATGCATCCAAAAAAAAAACATGTAATTTATTTTTACAGGTATACGGTTTATTTTGGTTGTGTTACAGTATTGTGCGATTTAATGAAATACTAAATAAAGATACTAATAATCAAGGCGCATTTTTAATTAACATATGACCAAAATAATATCGTCATAATGCATATAACTTCACATGATCAGAAGAAGTGCACGACACAAGCATTCATGGAAGGGGCCGTAAAGCAAAAATCAGAAATTCTGGCAAAATAATAGTTTCAGTTATACTAACCGGGTTGAGTTTAGCAGGAGGAAAAAAAATACATAATTGTTTTTAATTAGAGAACACTTGTGTTTAGTAATAAAAAATGTTTTAGTGAGTTGACCGAATAAAATTTCATTAAATAATTTGAACTAAAATCTGAATCCATGACTTGTATTAAAAAAAAAAAAAAATCTGAATCCATAACTATAGGATTTGTAATCGAATCATAAGAAGAATATAAATTGTTGAAAGATACTCTCTAGTCCTATTTATAGGACAGAGAGAGAAAATATTTTTTGATCCTATTTATAGGGTATTGAGAGAAATTTTTTGTGTGGATGTACAATTTTACCCCCCATTTATTATTATGTTGACTTTATTTACATGAGGTATAATGTATATTAAATAAGAATAAAGTTAAAAAATTATTAAATTTTAAATGAGTTAATGAAATTTTAAGGTTTTTCATAATCTATGTGAAATATATTGGAAATATCTTATAAATAGGATCAGAGGAGTACATGATATTTGTAGGATACGTTTTTTTAACCTAATTGTGGGCTTTTCTACAAATATGCTGATGAGAAGTATTCATCAGAATAGCAAATTAGAAATCGTTAAGTATGAGAATTAGTTTAAATTCATAATCGTTCAGCTTAAAAATGACTTTGTTTTTTTCACCTAATTTGGCATTTATTTTTTTTAAATAAAAAACAAAAATTGTTCAAAGGCTGAATGCTTTTAGTTTCTCCTGTGACATTTACTTATTCCCATCTACTACCTTGAATGCTTAATATACGATCAGTCAACTAATCCCTACCTAGGCCATCCTCTTTCGGCCTTACCATTATTTCAGTTGTATAAAGGACAAAAAAAAAATTTTATAAACCAAATATAATACTATTTTCAATCGTTGATATAAGAGTTAATTAAAAATTTAATTTTTTTAATATTTATTCATTTTCCTCCCAATAATCCCATGGTGATTATACATATTAAGAAATTTTTATTCATTCAAATACATAATTAATAAAGATATTTAGGAAAGACAATATGTAGTTATTATAAATAATTAGCTTAATTAATTTTTTAATATTTATAAATTAATTATCTAACTTTTATATTAAGCACAAGAGGTAGTAATACAAAGTTTTAAAGAGATTCAAAAGAAAACGAATTAAAAGCCCCTAATTGTATTTTTGAGTGATGACCAAACATGTTTTTAGGAAATCTTTTACCAATAATTGTAGTATATAACAAATCTATAGATACCTCCGGCCTAATTGAAGAAAAAGCGATAAATTGATTAAATAAATAATAACTTAAAATTTAATATTTTAACTGGTTAAGTACATAGTAAAATTTGGCCAAAATGGGCAGTAAATATTTGTTACGTGCAACTTTTTGTATTTTTTTTAAAAAATTCTCATCAATTTCAAAACTTTTAATTAAGATTTTACCGAATCAATTTGAATTTTTGAATGCATGCATGAAAAGCAAGACTTCCTTTTTGTAGGTGCAAGATGTAAACTACTTCATAACAAAAAGTTAGATCCCCAACACTGACTTTAACTGATTAAAATTTGAGTAGTCATTTTGGATCAGTGATTAAAAAAAAAAACTTATTTTTAATGTAACTTTTGCAAAAATAAGATTAAGTAAAAGTTAAATTGGGTAATTTGATTTGCATTTAGATTGACTTTTATAAAAATTAGTTTGTAAAGTAAAAAAATATTGTTTAGATTATGATTGAATAAATAAGTTTAATTTGTAGAAGGTAGGAGTGTTTATGGGCAGGGCAGGACTGGGCAGGACATGCCCCCTGCCCGGTGCCAGGGCCCGAAAGATGAGCAGGTTGCAAAATACAGCCCGCTGCCCTGCCCTGCCCATAGAAGTCCTAACCATTTTTGGGTTGGGCAATAACCGGCTGGGTAAGGCGGTCTTTCAAGCCAAATAGTGATACCTTAGTGAAATTTTTTTTAGTTAAAGTAAGGGTATCTTATAACAACTATAAAGAAATAAATACTTGAATAAACAATAAATTCAACAAATCAATAACTTTGATTTGTTGTAAATTGATATATCTTTTAATACAACACTAAAGTGAGCTTGCTTTTGTATCTTTACAAGACAACCAACAATGAAAACAAACTAAAAGATACTAAACCAAATTAGAAAAACATTAAAAAGATACTAAGAAGGAAGAATTACGCATATTACTAAATGTATCTAAGGAAAATGGAAGAGGGGAGAATAATATATATTATTATATATATTATATATCATTATAAGTATTTTTGGGGAAAAAAAGAATTATAAATATATATATATAACAGGCAGGGCCAAACGGGCAGGGCAGCATACCGTGCCCGCAGCCCAGCCAAAAATGCCCATTTTTCTTTGGGCTGTTTTTTCTGGGCTGAGCAGGGCCATTTTTTGTGGGCTCGGACGGGCATACTGGATTAGCGGGCTTGATGAACACTTCTAATAGAAGGAGTAAGATGAGTATTACTTTTATTAAATAATAAAAAATATGAAAAATATGAATTTACAAAATATAATAATTTAATTATTATAATAGGAAAAAATTATATTTAATAAATAAAGTATATTTAAATTAGAAATCATAATAATGTGAAAATTCTTGAATCAAATAATATTACATAACATACTCTGTATATTTTATGTAAATATAAAATAAAAATAATTTTAAAAATTAAAAATATTATAAAAACTGTTAAAAATTATTTTCAAAAATATTAAAAATAAATAACTAAAAACTAATTAGAAAACACAGAAAATATATATAGAAAAGCTTAAGAACAATATAAATATAACGATAAAAATATCTTTTAATTTTAAAAAGTTACTTCTATATAAATCACAAATAAGTTTTAGATATTTTTATAACCATATTTAAAAAAGTAACTGTTAACTTATAAGTTGTAAGACAAAAAAAAAAGGCCTCATCCAAGAGACTGACAAAATATTGAAAATACTGCATTTTTCTTAGGTTTGCATTATTAATTATTATATTTGGAAAATTACAATACCTCTCTCTCCCGATCACGCGACCCAAAAATCGGAGACTCTGAGCACCGGCCACCTTCCTCAGTCCATCTCTGCCTTCTTCTCCTTCGCTGTCTCTTGGCTTTGAATCACTTTCACAGCTTATGTTTCTCACATTTCCCCGTTGCTGAAGCAGCGTTGATGCAATCAACATTCTTCTTCTAATTTCATCTGAAGATGCCGTTCTCTTCTGCTATGGCAGGGTATGTCTTCTCCAAATCCTGTCTCTTTCTGCAAACTTCTTCCTCTTCCTTCCTTCCTTCTTTCCCTTCCTTCCTCAATCTGCGATTTTGTGTGCGTTCTAATTCCTCAAACCCTAATAAGAGCCTCCGAGACTCCGTAGCTTCGTTCAGTCGCTTGCTCTCCATGAGTCCCCTGCCCTCCATTGTCGAAATTAATAAGATTTTAGGATCACTTGCAAAGACCAAACACTGCACCACTGCTATCTCACGTTATGCCCAGGCGGAACTGAAAGGATTCACACCATCTTTAGTTACACTGAACATTTTGATCAATTGCTACTGTCTTGTGGGTGACATCCCTTCTGCTTTCTCTTCACTGGGGAAGACCTTCAAGTGGGGTTATCGACCAAATACTATAACAATGACTACGTTGATGAAAGGACTCTGCATGAAAGATGTAGGGCAAGCACTCGACTTTCACGATGACTTGTTGGCAAAAGGATTTTGCTTAAGCCCAGTTACTTATGGTACCTTAGTTAGTGGGCTTTGCAAAACTGGAAAAACAAGATGTGCTGTCAAATTGCTCCAAATGATGGGGACACGGAAAATTAAAACTCTGCCGAATGTCGTTATATACAACGCAGTCATTGATGGCCTTTGTAAAGAAGGGCTAGTAAGTGAGGCATCTAAGTTGTGTTCTGAAATGATCAGGCGAGGAATATCTCCGGATATTGTTACCTATAACACTTTAATCCATGGTTTCTCCATCACCAATCAATTGCAACAAGCTGTTAGGTTGTTAAATGAAATAGCCATGAAAGACATTAGTCCTGATCTTTATACTCTTAATATACTAGTTGATGCATTTTGCAAAAGGGGGAGGACCATAGAAGCTCAATGTGTCCTTGCTAAGATGATGAAATGTTTTGTAAAACCTGATGTTATTACCTTTAGTTCTTTGATGAATGGTTACTGTATGAGGAATGATGTTAATGAGTCCGTAGCAGTGTTCAATAAGATGATCAGAGCTGATTTGACACCTACTGTTGTGAGTTACACCACATTGATCAATGCATATTGTAAATTAAAAATGGTGGATGAAGCCCTAGATTTGTTTAAGGAAATGCGCTGCAAAACTTTGCAGCCCGATACAGTCACTTACAACTCCCTTATTGATGGCTTGTGCAAAGCTAAGAGAATGTCAAATGTGAAAGATCTCGTTTATGAGATGCACCGCAATGGTCTCACTCCTGATATAATAACCTACAATATCTTGTTGGATGCATTGTGCAAAATGAATCATCTTGACGAGGCAATTACATTATATCGGCAAATTGTCGACCAAGAAATACAGCCTACAATATACACTTACAGTATACTATTCAATGGTTTGTGCAAAGAAGGTAGGTTCAGTTTTGCAAGAGAGATCTTTGAATATCTTATGACTAAAGGCCATCATTTAAATGCCTACTCTTACAACATTATGATAAATGGACTTTGCAAAGAAAGCTTGTTCGGTGAAGGATTAACACTATTTTCCAGAATGAAAGAGAATGGTTGCCTCCCCAATTTGGTGACATTTACAACACTTGTTGGAGCTCTGCTGATGAAAAATGAGAATGATAAAGCAGAGATGCTTATTCATGAAATGATAGATAGGGGTCTTCTGAATCAGTGAAAAAAGGGCAAATGCTTTATTTTTGTCTTGTACTTCTATTATGATCGAATAATATGCTTGTACTAATGATGATACTTGCCTATAAAGTTTTTAGAAAATGCTTGTTTCTTCTGATTAAAAGTTATGAGATTATTCCTTGTGATTTCTTTTAAAGAAATTCTGTTGGAGCCATATATGTGATGGAGTTATTTTGCCATCTTGTTGGGATACAATTAGTTATTGGGTAATATGGGTTTGTTCTTTCAGGCTGTAAACACCATGTATCCATACTTATCACGTTGAATGCTTCCCATATTCACACTTATCAGATTGTTGCACTCCTCACTTTACAATCTCTGGGTTTTTGGTACGGAAAAGGATTTATAGTCCTTACAAGAACTTAGCCTTCAACATTTCTGCTAGCCTATATGACACTTCTTGCTGTTCGCATGCTCTTTCATTTGGAACTTGAATTAATTACGGTCTCTGAAAATTTTCGTGAGTGTTTCTGTTGAATTATATATAAGTTGCTAATTCAACTGCATTTGAATTTTGTATGCCTTCTGATGAAACAGAACTGCTCATTAATATGCTTAGAGCTTCATTCATGATGGACTGTATTCTTGGCTTTTCCAATGGCTAATTTGTTGTCCATAAAAAAAATCTCCACAGCTTGTTTTGATGCACTTGTAGCTGCTCCAATAATCTTCTTCACCAGATTGCCTAGCTATGGCACTCTGTTGCTGTTTCTTTTTCATCTTCTCAAGCTGGTAATGCAACAATTGTTTGTTTCTTTGAGCACTAGTGTAAATACTGCTTTTAAGTTGTTTTTGCTTTTTTCAGTGACTAGAGTATATTGTAATTGTTCATACTTTTGAGAATATAAATAATAAGTTGTTCTTGTTTTTTAATTCTATGATTCTTGTGAAACTCTCTCTCTCTCTCTCTCTCACACACACACATCAACAAAAGTAAAATTGTTCATGCTCTTGATAGAAGTTGTTATGCTCACTCTTGATACCTCTTATTGATTACTTAGCCAAACATGCTTATACTTTTAATTGGTGTTTTTGTATCTTTGATGACTCCCTCCCCTTTACCAAAAGCAGTGATTGACAAGGGAACTCAGATGTTGTCGCGGACTTGTTTTGCCTTGTTCTTTTGAATTAATGGATATCGGTTTTCAAAAAAATTGTTCACAAATTCTCTCTCTCTTAGTAATAACATAAAATATTTCAGCTAGTGAACAACTTCACTCTTAATTCAACAATAAGTTTCACATGACATGATGAAATGCTATGTGGTAGGAAGTATTTAGAAAGATCTTTTACTGAAAATTATTTACGGTTGTAATGAGTTTAGATTTGCACACAAATTTGCACACAAATCACTCACAAATAAGTTTCTTCACTTTAATCCCCCTTTTCCTTTCCTAATTTCCACAAGATAACTACTTCACTTATTTATTTATTTATTTTAAATCTTCAACATGATTTGCTCACGTGTTTGGAATTTTATTTGCGTTATTTTTTATGAATTTTCTTGTCTTTGATTAGGGCCTCTTATTATTTTTTTAGTCAACTAATTATTTGTTATAAGATTGCTCTAGCTAGATGGAAATCTAACAAAATAGAAAAAAGTTCCTCTTTCTTTTTTCGTTGTGGCTTTTAAAAAAAAAAAAAAAACTTCTTTCTTTGAGATGAGATTAAATCAAGTCACGGCCTCCTTCGAAAAAAAGTTAATTATTTTTCCCCCAATGAATATTCTGGCCATAGTTACAAATGATATGATCCCACCTTCTCTCATATTCCTTTAATTCATAATATAAGAGTTAATTTGAGAGTTAAATTTCATTTTAAATACAATATTTTAATTAATTTTTTTCTAATTTTATTATTTTTTTTAAAATTAATTTTCCTAACTTATAAATTAATATATACATTATGCATAACCTAGTGTTATACAATACTCCCTCTGTTCCTTATTATAAGAGACAAATAACCGAAGTACGTTGATAAAAAAAACAGTTAAAATTAGTTAAGAACAATTAATATGTAAAAAGTATAATTTTTTTTTCTAAAAATGCTCTTATTAAGTAGGAGAGAGAGCATAAGAGAGAATAATTAAATTATTAAAAGAAAGAGAAGTGAAAGGAAGAGAGAGTTTGAGTTAAAGATAATAAATATGGGTAAAATAGCATCAAATGTCTCTTATAATAAGGAACGGAGGGAGTAATATTTTGGAAAGATCATTTTATATTTGTTTAAATTAACTAATTTATTTTATTTTATTATTTTATCTAAATTAGTCAAGTAGTTTTTCAATTAATTTCCCTATATATCTTATTTATAATGGCTAGAATGATTTTTCATAAATTTTCAGTATTTTTTTTTTCTGTATATAGCGTATGACTAAGAAAGCCGGCTTTTGTTTTGTGCTTGGTACTGGCTTGCGATATTAATTATTAACTAATTATATTTAGAAAATTGGCCCAAAATTAGTTCATTTTGAAAATGGGATTGCAAATTAAGTGATTTACAATTACAGCCACTCTCTCCCGATTATGCCACAGGATCCAAAGATGAAAAATCAATCGCATACGGTAGCGCCGGCAGCCACCTTCGTCGATCGACCTTCGCGTTCTCCTTCGCTGTCTCATCGCTTTGATTCAATTCCACAGCTTATGTTTCCTGCATTTCCCTTTTGCTGCAGCAGCTTCGATGCAATCGACATTCTTGTTCTAATTTCATCTGAAGATGCCGTTCTCTTCTGCTATGTCAAGGTATGTCTTCCCCCAATCCTCTCTCTTTCTGCAATCTTCTCCCTCTTTCTTCCTTCCTTCTCTCCCTTCCTTCCTCAATCTGCGATTTTGTGTGCATTCTCATTCTGCAAACCCAAGTAGCCTCCGAGACTCCGTAGCTTCGTTCCATCGCTTGCTCTCCATGAGTCCGCCGCCCTCCATTGTCGAAATTAATAAGATTTTAGGATCACTTGCAAAGACCACACATTGCACCACTGCTATCTCACTTTCTGCGCAGGCGGAATTGAAAGGATTCAGACCATGTTTAGTTACATTGAACATTTTGATCAATTGCTACTGTCTTGTGGGTGACATCACTTCTGCTTTCTCTTTACTGGGGAAGACCTTCAAGTGGGGTTATCGACCAAATACTATAACAATGACTACGTTGATGAAAGGACTCTGCATGAAAGATGTAGGGCAAGCACTCGACTTTCACGATGACTTGTTGGCAAAAGGATTTTGCTTAAGCCCAGTTACTTATGGTACCTTAGTTAGTGGGCTTTGCAAAGCTGCAAAAACAAGATGTGCTGTCAAATTGCTCCAAATGATGGGGACACGGCAAATTAAAACTGTGCCCAATGTTGTCATATATACTATAGTTATTGATGGCCTTTGTAAAGAAGGCCTACTAAGTGAGGCATCCAAGTTGTGTTCTGAAATGATTAGGCAAGGAATATCTCCTAATATTGTTACCTACAACACTTTAATCTGTGGTTTCTCTAACACCAGCCAGTTGCAAGAAGCTATTAGGTTGCTAAATGAAATAGTCATGAAAGGCATCACTCCTACCCAACATACCTTTAACATATTTATTGATGCATTTTGCAAAAGAGGCAGGACCATAGAAGCTCAAGCTGTTTTTGCTAAGATGATGAAGTGTTGTGTTAAACCTAATGTTGTTATCTTCAATTCTTTGATGAATGGCTACTGCATGAGGAATGATTTTAACGAGTCCGTAGCTGTGTTCAATAAGATGATTAGAGCTGATTTGACACCTACTGTTTGGAGTTACAATATATTGATCAATGCACACTGTAAATTAAAAGGATGGATAAAGCCCTGGTTTTGTTTAATGAGATGCGCTGTAAAAATTTGCTGCCTGATACAGTCACTTACAACTCTCTTATTGATGGCTTGTGCAAAGCTAAGAGAATGTCACATGTGAAAGATCTTGTTTATGAGATGCGTTGCAATGGTCACGCTCCTAATATAATAACCTGCAATATCTTGTTGGATGCATTTTGTAAAACAAAACTTCTTGATGAGGCGATTGCATTATATCAGCAAATTGTCAGTCAAGGAATGCAACCTACAGTGCGCACATGCAATATACTAATCGATGGTTTGTGTAAGGGAGGCAGGCTAAATATTGCGCGAGAGATCTTTGAATTCCTTTTGACCAGTGGCCATCATCTAGATGTCTACACTTACAACATTATGTTGAATGGACTCTGCAAAGAAAGCTTGTTCGGTGAGGCATTGACATTGCTTTCAAAAATGGAAGAGAATGGCTGTCTCCCAGATGCTGTGACATTTAAAACACTTATAGTAGGTCTTTTGAGGAAAAATGAGAATGATAGAGCATCATTTTTTCTTTATAAAATGGTTGATAGAGGAATTCTGCGACAGCAAAACAAGTTCAAAGGCTCTATTTTGGTCGAATGATATGCTTTGTACTAATGATGATACTTGCCTGAAGTTTTTAGGCCAGTGCTTGCCTCTTTGTTTGAATTCAGCACGATGGTTTTTAGGTGCATTGTTAACTATAATAAATGGTATTTTTAATTATCATAGGTTATTAATAACCTCATTGCCATTGTGTTCCAAGTATGAGGTGCTGCTGTAAAGGTTTTTCTTCTTATTACATCTGTCGTGTGTGCGCGCGTTCATTTGAGAACCATGCATTCTGTATGTAGCTTCTTTCCTTTATGAATGCTAATATTGTCTCCTTTTCGGAATGCATGCTCCTTTGTTTGAATATGGGCAGTGCCCACTTTTAATTGTCTGCGTTACTCATTGTTTACTCATTTAATTATTATCTAATTTGAAACATTGTTATAAACGACTAGGCTAGTGGATTTTCTGGCTTTCTGCTGCTATATGAGTGCATTTTGTTGCCAATAAATTTAACTGCAATGATTAACTAATAATCCCGTCATGCTAAGCTGCAATTTCTATCCTGAATTTGAAATATTTCATGTGCTGCTCATCCATATATAATTGCTACTGGAACAATTTATTTGGGAGGAAGGCTATGAGAGGAGGGGAAGCAGTAATTTCACTTATTTGAAATACTGATCTGGAGACAGCAGCAACAGAACCATATGGGATGATATTGCAGTTTTCTCTTTGTTCTCTGTGTGTGTGTTTTGACAAACACGGTCCTTTTCTTGCAGTTTTGTTTCTATCTTAATCATTTTGTGTTCTGTATTCATTTCATAATGAGTGAGTTTGCAGGATCACCACTCGTACGTTATGTTGCTTGATTGACACTGCTGATCATTTCTGTTCCATAGACACTATGAATTTCTCCCAGGCAGACAGTGTGTTTCTAGAGTTATCAACTGATCTTTTTATATTTATTAATTCTATTTCTAGGTTAGTGATCATGCGTATGCAATTGTTAACTAAATGGTGAGAGTGAGATTGACGAAGTCTGATGTTTCAATTTACTATGATTGAATTATATTTCAATTCAGAAACGAATGTTTTGGTTTCCTATTTTGCAAGACATCACTTCACATATACCATTGTAGCTCTACCGGTTAGTGATGCAAAGTCTTGAAGTGGGAAAATTATTTGGTTTGGCTCACGCAGTTTTTGACTCAATTTTTAAATTTTGATTCGATTAAAACTTGGTCAGATTGTCAGATTGTTTCGGCCCTCTATATACTTCCAACACTCACAGTTGTCAGATTGTTTCACCCCTCTATTTAGCCTTCATGATTTCCGCTAGCCTTTATGACACTTCTTCCATCTCACATACTCCTTTACTTGGAACTAAAATTAATTATGGTCTCTTTGAAAATTTTCTTAAGTATGGTTCTGTAGACATATATATTAGTTGCTTCTTGAATTTCACAAGCACTAATTTAACTTCATTTGAATTTGTATGCTTTCTGGTGAAACAAATATACTCCTTAATAACTTAGACCATTCCTGATGGACTGTATTCTCGGCTTCTACAATGGCTAATTTGTTGTTGACCAAAAATCTCCTCAACTTGCTGTATGTTTTGGCAGTTGCTTCAGTAATCTTCTTCACAGATTGCCTACCTATAGCATTCTGTTGTTGCTGTCTTTGCACCTTCACAAGCTAGCAATCCAACATTTGATTGTTTCTCTGAGCACTAGTTTAGATGCTGCTTTTAAGTTCTGAGTTATTAAAATATATTGTAATCGATACTTTTGAGAATCATGAAGGTTGCTCTTGTTTTCTTTGACTGCAGAAAGTTACTTAAACTCCTTCGCATATAATATACATGCATATAATCATTTAACAATTTGATCGAGCGCAAATTGAACTATCCAACTATCAATTGCATGTCCTATTAATATAATGAAGTTATGTTCAATAACAACGAAATATAATATGATATAATAATAACTAACGAATAACCCATATCAAAACATACCATACTGATCCTACAAGTTACGATAACAATATTATTTATGAAATAACTTAATTTAGAATGATAATGTTATAAATGGATTAAGTTGGGAAATATAAAATACTCCAAGAGGTTCTTTTAATAATGAAGGATCCTACATTATCTATATGACATGTTTTATTTAAAACATCAATTTCTTCATCTAGTATTCTTAATTGATTGCAAAACTTTTCTAACTAGTTTGTATGAAGTTGTTATTGGATGCTTTTTCATTGCTAAATTGATTCCCTTATATATGGTTTTCTCATCACAAGTCTTAAAAAGGTATGTTGAAATGATATGAGATCCTAAAGGTTAACAAGTATGTATTTTTATTACTTCGAATTGATGTCATTGTTATAAGAGTGTAGTGCGAAATAAAATAAAAGAATAATTAATAGAATGAAGCCAAATGGAACAGTAATTGTGTAAATGATATATTTATTTAAGATTAAAAGATATACATTTTACAAACTCATTGAATTTTTTTTTTAGTTGTTATAATTTTTTTAACTATATATATTAAGTCATATGTTCATAATTTGTTTGTAAGAATAATAACGTTAGTGGTTGATGGTATAACTTTCACACTAACATACATTTAAAATAATTTTGCCACAGATAAATAAAATGAAAATCAATCAATCAAATTATATATTATATATAGATGTCAAAAAAAGTTTGAGTGTAATAATTTTTTTTTAATTTTGATGTTGATAAAAAATAGACTTTACTGCATCATATCTTTGAAAAACTTCTTTCATTTAGAACGCTTGCTATAGCTGTTTCAATGAAAAATGAGCATGATAAAGCAAAGATGCTTATTCATGAAAATCAAGGTCTTCTGAAGCACTAAGATAATGTCAAATGCTCTATTTTTATCCTGTACTTCCTCTTATGAATTGTGATATTTCCGTCAAGTGGTTGGAAAATGCTTACTTCTTAAAGTTAATCAATTACTCCTCATTTTATAATCTCAGCTCCCATTTGATATGAAGCGTTGGGAATTAGAGGTAAGAATTAGGATTGAGATTAAGAAACCTGTTAAAAAGAAGTGTTTATTATGAGGGTCCCTCAAGGTGATCAAACAAGAGGAAGAAATAGTGTTAAAGATTTGATGCTTTGCCATTTGAAGATTTGTTATAATTGTAACAAGAAGAAATTGTGTTGATTTGATTATTCTATATTTTATGTTTGTATTTCAGATAATTTGGATTGATTTATGTATGTTTGAAATTTGTTAAAAATACGGACTTTTTAACAACTTTTAAATCATACCAAGCCAAGTTTAGGCTGAACAAAAGTCCCATCACAGGTCGAATGTGAGGCTCAAGCCAAAAGGTTTCAACAAAAGCCTACCCTGTTAAAGGTCAAACCTAATTTAGCCTAGCCTATTTCTCCCTTGATGAGGAATTTGCTTGTTATTTGGGATTAGGCAAATCCATATAAGTGGGTCTGGGCAGCACTATTAAAGAGGTGGTATTTGTTAAATAGATCTTGTATTTGTTGCTTCAAGTCCTGCCTGCATCACTAAATTGATATTTTCATGCCAATGAAGATACTACAGGGTTTAGTACTAATTGCAATGAAGTTTTTTTACGGAGATTGCTCATGCCATGGAGTTATAAAGAATGTAAAAGGGGGAGTTAGGTGATGGGTTTCTGCCAAAAAAAGATGGGTGAACACGGTTAGTGCCTCAATAACCGAAGTTAAAGAGAGAGAAGTTTGTAGACATTGAATTGTCAGTTTTATCTCTTTAGATTTTGAAAACCTGGACAAGTTTTCTATGTCGTCGTAAAATACTCCTCTGTTCTTTAATATAGGATTCAATTTTTAAGTTGGTTTTGGTCCTAAATATAAGACCCATTTTTCATATTTATCAATTTTCTCTAAATTACTTCTATAGATACTCCCTCAACCATAATCAAGTAGAAGAGGGAGAGGAAGTATTAAGAAAGATGATTATGATGTTTTAGGAAAAATGTGTCACTTTTCTTATAATTAACTAACTTACCTAATTTCTTTAGTCTAATCAAATTAGTTAAATGGGTCTTATATTAAGGACCGGAGGAGTATTTATTTCTTTCTCTTTGTGGTTGTCTTTCATGATCCTTGAGGCTCATGGACCTTTGGTGAGGTTTTAGAATGCAGTAGGTGTCCTTTTTTTTTCTTTTTAAGTGATCAAGAGAATGGTTCATTTCTTGCTACTCGGCAAATCTAATTTTGTTCATGTAAGAATTGGACTCTCTGAAATAGAAGAGGGGTCGTTTCTCTGTTTTTTTTTTTTTTGAATATTAATATTGGCACCGATACTTACTTATATTAATGATTATTTAAACTCTTTAAAAAGGAAGAAATTACGGAGGATTTGCAGTCAAACCCATTTCTTTTCGAAAATTCAATGAAAGCTTCCATTAGGTTTAACAAAATTCATATCTGGATGGCTATGCCTCTTGCCAAGCCGAAATGCAACAAGAACGTTTTATTGTATGGTATTATATTTTTAGGGAAAATTAATCTCACAAATCCTTATCATTTAACTTGTTCGGAATTAGCTTTTCTTCTCTCTTTACTGACTCCTCCAAATGATCTCCGTTAAAGACGTCACTCAAATGATGCCAATTGCGAGATATTCCTCTGATCTGGTCCTATTTATAAGTAATTTTTAACATATTTTACATAGATTAAAAAAATTTTAAATTTCATAAACTCTCATCTAAAATTCAATAACTTTTCATCTTTATCTTTATTTAATATACATTATACCTTATGTAAACAAATTTAACACAATAACAAATGAAAGATAAAATTATACATTTTTATAAAAATTTCTCTTAGTACCTTATAAATAGGATAAAAAAACTTCTCTTTCTATCCTATTAATAAAACTAAAGGAATATGTGGCTTAGAAAATATGACCCAACATCTTGGAGACTCGCCTTTTCAGTTTCTAGACTTCAACACCTCTCCCTCTCACTCACTCTCTCTCTCTCTCTCTCTCTCTCTCTCTCTCTCACCCTTTCAAGTTTCAAACGTCATGTATCCATACGTACCATGTTGAGAATACTTTTCTTATTCACACCTATGGGTGGAAACAGGCCAGGCCAGGTCAGGTCTCACCTTGTCATAGGCCAGGCTCAGCCCAACAGGCCTCACCCTTAACAGGCCTGGCCTGTGGTGAGGCCTGTTGGCCTGAGCCTGGCCTACGGCCTGTGAAAGACCTTTTAATCAGCCTAAGTCTAGCCTGTAATCAGGCCTGGCCTGTGGCCTGTTAAGAGGCCTGTTTTTTTTAACAAATTTTAAACACACATAAATCAATTTAAAATTACAATAATTCAACCTAATTGATCTAAAATACAAACAAAATATGAAATTATCAAATTAACACAATTTGTAAAACATGTCCCCTTATGCCCAAAAAAAAATCTAATATGAAAAATTATTAGAAAACATAATTTCACTCTGATATAAAAATATCACTTCATCCCATCTCTAGTATAAAAATTAGTTGATGACTAGATCTAATTTAAAATATGAAACATCCTTAATCCCTTTTATATTTTAAATTTATCATTTATTCAAACTAATTTACTGACAAAATGATATTTGATCATGTTGTTACACATGGTTGTTTTTTTAAAAAAATATTACAGTTATTATAATTTATTTATTTATTTAAATTAATTAAGTAACTATTATAATAAGAATTAGATTGAGTACACATATATATGGTCTAAAATATAATAGGTCAATTCTATATATATATATATATTCTATATACGATTAATACGAAAAGAATGGATCAAATAAATGAATGATGCT
This sequence comes from Neltuma alba, assembly GCF_004799145.2. NCBI lineage: Eukaryota > Viridiplantae > Streptophyta > Magnoliopsida > Fabales > Fabaceae > Neltuma > Neltuma alba. The sequence continues at coordinate 48,070 of NW_021635472.1, forward strand.
TTTTTTTTTAATCCACTCATGTTTTCTTTCTCTGTTCAAATATGTGTTATTATACATACATCAATTATTTTTATTAAAGAGAATGAAAATGAAATGAAGTATGCAATAGGCTCTAGATAACATGTTTATATGGATGGAGTTTTTTCAATTAACCAATCAGAATAGCAGATTCTCTCCTATCAACTTACAATTTTAACCTAAAAGGAAAAAAGATAACAGGCCCAAGCTGCCTGACAGGCCTAACAGGCTTACTATCAGGTCTGAGCCTGGCCTGATAAAGTAAACAGGCCTTTTTACAAGCCTGAGCCTAGTCTGATATCTAAATAGGCCAGGCCACAGGCCCCTAACAGGCCATCTGGCCTATGTTCACCCCTATTCGCACCTATCAGAATGTTACAATCCTCACTTTACAATCTCTAGGTTTTGGTACGTAAAAGGATTTATAATCCCTACAAGAACTTAGCCCTCAACATTTCTGCTAGCCTATGTATGACCCTGTTATTCACATACTCCTTTAACTTATTGGCATCTAAAATTGTTAGAACCATGTTTTGATGATAACAATATTAGCAAAGAACTTATTTTGCAGGGAAACGAAGTTTAATTAATTAGTGAAAAGTGTTCCATAAAGCTTACTGTCCGCAAATATGTTTCAAAAAGCCGTTTTATTGGTTCAAAGTTTTAAACATTTCATCTAGTACTAAATATTTGAATCGTATGAATCCGAAATATGAACAATGTCAAAAAGGTCTTGTTATTTAGCCACATATGTATCTTGCCTGTTTTAGTAACTGACTCAAATATATTGAAAATATATATCGAAAGTCGTTTTTAACTCCAAGTCTATTTGAGTTGGTTTCAAAGTTCTTCATTATATGTTTGAGGAGTCAACTGGAATGTATTCAAAATAGAAATCAAGTTAAAAGTGACTCCGATTCTATCTGAGTCAGACAAAACTTTATACGTTATAGCTGGTTTTAAAGTTCTTTATTGTACGTTTGAGTGTTCAACTTAAATATATTCAAGATAGAAATCAAGTTAAAAGTGACTCTAGTTCTATTCGAGTCAGACTGAGTTTTATATGTTGTATTTTCGTCGGCTAAATCTAATAAATTACAAATATATTCCAAGTCATTTTTGACTCCTTTTCTATCTGAGTTTTATATTGAAGAAATACTTTATTGGATTTGAAAAATGTCCTTAAAATTGTCTTTAAGAAGAGTGTTTTATTAAAAGTCATTTTTAGAATATATTAAAACACTCTCTACAGTGTATTGAGATCTAACAAGAAGATTAAGAAGAAAAGCATTTCATCAAAGAGCATTAAATTGAGCCGACTATTTCAGACTCATGCTTCAACAAGAAGTTTTATTTAATACTCTTACCCACCATATACAAAAGTTTTAATGGAAATATTACTTTGTGTCTAACGGACCAATTCAGAAGAAAGACGCCAAATAAAAGAATGTATTGAAGGAAGAAGAAGAGAACAAGAAGTGAGTGAGAAAGAACTCAATATACAAAAAGAACATTCTTTACGACATTCTTTGAAAAACTTATTGAGCCTCTATGTTTAGCATTTACTCTGTTAAGACAGAGAAGATTACAATCCATTGTTGTACTCTTTCATTTATTATTTAGAATCATGGGATTCTGAGAAGGATTTATTCCCGTGTGTTGTAAGAGGGAGTTATTACCTAGGGTATTAAGGTGTTACCTCTAATATAGAGGTGGTTAATATGCTGTGGCACCAAGAGCATATTAAATCCTCAGGATATAGTGAAATTCTTGGATGGAACTTGAGAAATAGACGTAGGTCAAATTAGACCAAACCAATATAAATCCTTGTATGTATTTTCTCCTCCTCTTCCTCCAAATAATAAAGAATATTTTCTCCACTCTACTCTTGTTATATTAGTTAATTTTATTATTTTACCAATTGTAGATCTTTATTAATACCCAATTCACCCCGTGTCAGTGGAAATTTTCTTAAGTAGTGCTGTGGAAATATAAATCAGTTGCTTTTTGAATTTCTCATGCACTAATTCAACTACATTTGGATTTTGGGTGCTTTTCGATTAAAAAAAAAAAGGACAAATTTGTTGGACTGTACTCTTGGCTTTTTGCAATGGCTAATTTGTTGTCTATAAAAAATCTCCACAGCTTGCTTTGATGCATTTGTAGTTCCTCCAATAATCATTAGTTTCATTGGTATAATTACTTGATAAAATCATCCTAGATCATACCCCCACAAAAAGGACAAATTTGCTAAAATATAAAGTGAAAATGGAGCAATTTTATGTAAACGACCCTAAAAATTGAATTAATTTAAAGTGTGCCATCATACTTCATAGATACACGTATACACACATTTCAAAACACAATGTTAAGTTTGACTTGCGTTTTCATAAAATTCTATATTATTTGACTTGTAAAAGGGGTAAAGAATCTTTTTGACACATATTTTGTGAAATAAATGGTGAATTACTTGGTCCTCAAATAAATGAATCCGTCAATTAAACCAAACTGAACTAAATAATGGAGTTTAGTTAAGTGATACACTAGAAAATGAAATACATCCGCTTGTTAGAAAAACAGATTGATTTCATCTAGCCTGAGATTTATCCTCATAAACACTCCAAATAACAGTGAAACTTGACCAAAACAAGCACATGGCAGACATGAGAAAAGAAAATCCAAATATCATGATGTACATGCACTCAACAAGCACGATCTACCTAAATAATTATTATACAAATATGTAGTACTAGTCGATTAAGAGCATTGAGAATATGTATTTGTCAGTTTCCCCCTCAAGATTCTCTCAAATACAAAGACAACAGTCTATTTAAGATCCAAGCAACCAAAATACCAAGTACTACTCAGAATGATCCTAAACTCCAGACATTCAGATTAATGGCACCCAGCTAAATATAATGGAAAAATTTTCAATCACTTGCACCAGCAGGACCTACAAGAACTCCTTGTGCAGAACCTTCTTTCCGGCCACTGTCGTCTTTCTCTTCTTGTTCTGGCTTTCTTATTCTGATTTTATATTTGGCCTCGAACTGAGCAATTTCCTTTTTCTTCTTTTCCAATGTCTCATTAAGCCTAGCGATAACCTCTTCAAGGCCCTCCTTGTTGCGCTGCACGGCTGGCAGAACCTCTTTGATGGTTCTCTCCACCAGCACCCCTCCAATCATGCGATAGCATCGTCTCGATGGATCCAGCGGCTGAATGGCATTTATAACCAAGGAGTGCTCGCTAACTTCCATTTCGAGTTCAGTGATCTTTGAGTAAATCCGATTGAGTTCGGTTCTCATAGCAGCATACAAATTTGCAACCATTTGCTCATTAACTGGTTCCTTGCTACTGGTTGAGGATGAAATTTCAGCAGCAGTCAGAGTGCTGGCCTCGGTATCACTACTGGCCATTGTTCTGTGCAAATGGAGAAAGGAAAATTCCATCAGAGGAGGCAAAAGGATATACAAGAAAATGAAACTCCATATTGGAAAATCAATAGCTTTCTTATTTTCCTTACTTTTAATTTTAATGAAGTGTATGGCAGTGACCCACTTCTTGCAGTGCAATCCATTATAAGAAACATCTAGAGTATGACATGAATATCTATATATAAAATATTTCCACAAAGAGTAAAGAAATCAATTCCAAAAGACGACATAAAGGTTTCACAAAACTCAATTATCAATCACTTTAATCATATCAATAAGGTGTCGCAGGTATGCACAAGATCTAATCAATATAAAAAATGCACACTATCCAATATCCATCAGCACATTACTCAAGGCCTTGATTTTTGTTTCGGCCAAACTCTATGCCATGACGAAGGAAACCTACCAAATGAGACTCACAGTTGACGTAACAAAATATGCTTCTAACTAGCAACCAACCAGCAGTTTAAGTGTTCCCCATTCAATAATTTCTAGTAGCAGACCTTTCTTATCACTTAAATCAAAATCATGCAAAATCAATAAAACCAGTGACCAGTAATCAAACAAAATAAGACCCTGATTTTTATTTTTTATTTTTTTGCGTTTTTTTTTTTTTGGGGTGTTTAAAAATCTGATCGGCCAACCTGACAAGCACATCAGTCAAATTATTTCTAGAAGACAACAGTTCAAAGTCACGCTCCGTTTAACAAATTCTCTAAAATGAGCATGCGAATGAAGATATATGAGATAAGAATATTAGGAGCAAGGTTGCTATGTTTGAGAGCATGTAGAAATAGAACCAGCTAAGATGTCAAAAAGATAAAATTTTGGGATCACAAGACGCTAACTTCATATCAATGCACATTGAAGTATCAAGTAAAAGAAAGACAGAACAGCTTATAATAGAATAGCAAAGAAAAGAAACAGGAAAAGAATGATCTAACACCTACAGTAGAGTATCATATCAACATGGCAATGCATTTATTCTTAAAAAAAGGAGAAGAACAAATGCACAGAGACTGATAAATAGACACTAGAAACCAGATATAGCCAAAACAATATTCACACATGGGAATCAGCTCTTGAAATTACCAACACAAGCTCAAAATATATCAATAATCCAGTCTAGCCCTAGATAGTATATACATACAGATACTGAAAGCTAACACCACAAATTTTCCTCTAGTTTTGCATCCCAAAAAAGGACCTTGGAATCAAATCAACATTTAATCGGAACATAAAAAAGAGAGCCACAGAGGAACGACAGAAAACTTTGCAAGCAGCCCATGTCCGTACTTTGTAAATACCCTCTACCATTAAACTCGCACCCAATACACATCACCAAAAGACCGCAACTACGGCAAAAGTCTAAACCAAATATTAACCCTTTCTGACCATCAATTCTGAACAATAACTTCCAGAAGTTGGAAGGAAGAACAAGATCATACTTCCACAATGGAGATTAAGCAACGGAATCCCACACAAACGGTGTGCTAAACAAGGATTGGCAACCCAGCAACCATCTCAAATCATTTACATAGCAGCACCGACGAAAAAGATCAACTATCTCAAAATCTCATTTGATTATAACATCCACACAAAGAGGGAGAGAAGCCAATAGCCAAGTTCCGATCATCAACAGCAAGGTTGCAAATTTCATATTAATTCTCATTTTATTATAACATCTACACAAAGAGGGACAGAGACCAAGAGCCAAGTTTCAACTTTCTAGAGAAATCGAAAGGGACTCAGCCCATCTTCAAATTAAAAAAGTAAAGTTTCAAGTTTCAACAGAACTTGAGGTCAAAAGCAAGCTCAACTTTCTAGAGAAACCATGAGGGAGAGATCCGAAACGAAGTCTGGAAGACGGTAAATTAAAAAAAAGAGGGGGGAAACAGAAAAGCAAAGCGACGAGGAAATATAGAAGAGAACCTGTGCGGTTGACGGCGGTTGACGGAGCTCCGATGATGCCTCCTGCTGCTGATGACGGCGACCAAAAGGAGGTCTTCGGTGTTATTTGGTGTGGTGACCGAACGGGAAGTATGGAACTGTACTGAGGAGCGGGTTTGAAACTGGGGACAAAGTGCTGATGGGGCAACGACATCGTTTCAATCACATTTCCCTCATAAAATAAAGCATAGAAAAAAAATGAAAGGAGGAAAAAAGCTACACACACACACATATATATATATATATAAATCAATGGACATATTCATGTTATAGCATAAGCAATTTAACTACTTGAATGACTAGCCAATAGCATACAATGACAATAGGTCGTGACATTGAATATTTTCATTATATGTTGCTTTTTTTTGTCATTAATATCAAGGTTAATATGCATCTAACACCGCAAACTATTTTCTTAAGTGTCTCTAATGTTTTGAAGTAATTTTTATCCCAAACTAATTAAAACGGTATACCTGTACCCTAATTTAACAAAAACATTTTATTTGACTGTTACTCAGCTCAAAGTTGACCCCCCCCCCCTCTCTTCATTCTCAATCCCTTGTACCAAAATGATGTTGCCCGCGAACACTAGCAAGAGCGGTGGCAGTGATCCCAGCTCGTAGATTTGCATTCTCTTCTGTAGCTCCATCCACTCCTCAATCTTTCTCATGTAATCCCTTCCTCACTATCACTCCAGATCGATCACCATCACGCTTGTGTCGAAATAACAAGCCCTCCGACTTGAGCCACAGAGACAGGTTCAACTAGAACGACGGCGTGAAGTATTAGGTGAAATTGGCGTTGCAGTATTCTGGCGTGGTGAGGACCGAATCAAAGCCGAGAGGTGTTGCGGTGAGCTTGGTGATGTTGTCGATGAGGACCAAGTCGGAGTCCACATAGACGACTTTACGAATGGACAGCGGTAAGAGGTTAGCGAGGTAGTTGTGGTTGTAGTTGAGAGGGCAGTCCAATGCTGAGCGTGTGGAGGAGGAGATGAGACTGAAGACGGAGGTATCATTGAAGGGGTAGATTCCAAAACGGAGGTAAAGGAAGGAAGTTGAGAGAGTGTGGTTGAGGATGGAAGAGGAGGAAGACTTGAAGGCGGCAGAGATGATGTTGCAGGACAAGAGAAGTGTTGGAGTATGGAGAAGATGGTAGCCATGGAACCTTGAAGGGTCAACTTTGAGAATGAAGAGAGAGGGGGGGTCAACTTTGACCGGTTAACGATCAAATAAAACTGTTCTGTTATCTTAGGATATAGGTGTACTGTTTTAATTAGTTTAAGATATTTGGTGTATCAAAAATTACTTCAACTGAACGTATCTGAGAAAATAGTTTGGAGTATTGGACATATTTTAGTCCTTAATGTTATATGCTACTTATTTGTTATTTGACATTTCAGCAACTAGGTTATTTATATGACATTTCTTTTGCCAAAGTAACTATATGAAATTACACAATAATTCTCCAAAAAAAAACTCAAATCATATAATTATCCTTTTTTTTAATTTTTTTAAATAAAATGAGTAATTTTTAACTTGTTTATTAGAACAAGTGAGTCTAATGCTTGAACCATTGCAGGGATGTGGGTTCGGGCACTCGCCCTGCTAATAAAAGGTTAATACTAGTGCCAAGAAATCTTATGTATGAGTAAGATGTACAGATAATTCCCCTAAAAATTTCATCTTCTCCTGTTAAAAGTTTTATTTTGACCCCAATTCAAAATAGAGAGGATTATAATAATATTTTTTAAAAAAATAATTACAAAATAAGTTTTAGAAATTATTATTTTTTATTATAGAACTTGGCATTACAGACTGTTTAAATTATTATTAGAATTTTTTAGTAATAATTTTTTTTGGAACCTCATTATAATTCTTCCTTCAAAGTATATATGAAACACTAATATGAGGTCCCAAAAAATTGTAATATAAAAAGTTTCAAGATAAGTGAGCAGATTTGTTACCATTTCTTATACAGAAAAGAGTTGCTCCTCTAAACATACAATTTTCCATTATAATGATTATAAAATTATTCATTTTTCTTATGCAATTAATTTTAATAATTCTCATAATAATTTAATAAATATTTAAAACTACATTTGTATTTTTTCAATATAATTTTAATATTTTTAGTTAGCACATAATTTTTTTCCTACTAACCAATTTTAATATTTTAATTTTTACTGTGACGGTTTATAATTGATAATTGATTGATTTTATTTGGTTTCTTTGGATTCGCCTTGATTCAATACCATTTGGTTCAACATTTTTGGCCAAGCATTTGGTTCAATCTATATGTGTGTGTATATATATTCATACAACCATTTCCCCAAAAAGAAAAAGACAATTTCTAACTCTAATTTTTTTATATCTATATATCAAGTTCTTCAATCACTCACACATGGTTAAATGTCTTATTTTTTAACGTACAAACACTTAGCCATGGGATATAATGATAGATCTAAAGACTTCATATAATTATTTTCCATTCCAAAATGTGTTTTAATATTGGTATTAATATTTATAAAAAAAAAAAAAAAAACTTCCCCCAGCCGTTCTTGACCAGAGCACCCCAATAACTAAACTCGAACTGGGTTCGATTGTTTCGTCGCACAGATACTTCACTTGGTTCGAAGGACGGCCATGAGGTCATTGCCTCATCACCTTCATTGTTTAGAATGCAAAATTCGAAGCAGTCAATAGCTTTTCTCATAGGATGTGTGAAAAAATCTGTGCAAGCCCACACGCAGCTTCTCCCCAGTCTTCGTAGTTCCCTTGCTAGGACACTCACTGGGCGTCCACCTTGGATTTTTTCTATTTGGAATGGCAGATTCCTCATTCCCAAACGTCGGGTTTCTGGGTACGCCCTGGAGCAGTTCTCGGATGACGAGTACGAGGGTGATTTCGAGAACCATCAGGTTCGTTTTGTCCATAGATTTTGTTTTTCTTTTGTTGTTGGATAAAACGAAGAGAGTTTACTTCTAAAATCTTCATGGCCGTTTAACAAGTTTTGTATGTATTATCTGTGATATAAACTCTTTTAGTTTGTTGTGTTTAAGACTAAAGACTAATTATCTAGTTATGCTGGAAACGTTATAAGGTTTATTTCCATTTATAAATTATGCGCTTATCCTATATGCTAGTATGTGGTTAATAGCTTCTGTCAACCATAATAGCCCACTGTTTGGGATTTCCTCTCGTTCTAAGAAAACGTAGTTGTTATACTTACAGGCATCATCTACGGTGGCCAATGTTGACGAGTGGAAATGGAAACTCAGCATGCTGTTACGCAGTGAAAAGGACCAGGAGATTGTATCTAGAGACAAAAAAGATAGGAGAGACTATGAGCAGATATCTAATCTTGCCAAAAGAATGGGACTTTACAGGTAAATAAATTTAATGGGACTTTAAAGATGAATAAACCTTTTTAAAGATAAATAAACGTTTGTTTCCACTTTTCTTACTCTTTTGCAATATGGAATCAAATAGGGTCATCAATACTTTGATAGGATATAATTGCACTTTGCTTGACTTTGAATGATTACTTTGAGCATGCATGATAAGTTTCTTCCATTGTTTTTGGTCCTTGATTGTTATGTGTTCTGTTACACTTTACACAGTGAATTGTATGGAAAAGTTATTGTTGCAAGCAAAGTGCCTCTTCCTCACTACAGGCCAGATTTGGATGACAAGCGTCCTCAAAGAGAGGTAATACTTTGAGGTGGTGTCAGCGAGGCAATTTGACATGACCTATGACTGATTTCATTCTCGATTCTAGAAAACTAAACGCACCTTTCATTGGAACAGGTGGTTATTCCTCTAAGCTTGCAACGGAGGGTTGAAGGTTTGTTGCAAGAATACATTGATAGACTTCATTTAAATTGTGAAAAGCTCGCTAACAATGTGGATGATTCAAGTCCAGCTAACAATGTTGATATGGAGGATATTACTGATTCTTTTGTGGATGAGTCTGTTATGGAAAAGGTTCTCCAGAAGAGAAGTTTGAGGATGCGTAATATGCAAAGATCTTGGCAGGTTTTATTTGTTTGATTTCCTCAATTCTTTGTTGACATTCACATCTTGTACCACTGTTTGAATTATTAAGTGGCAGTCAAGAGATTGTAACTGCTGCTGTTGCTCCTTTATGTTTGATCATTTTCTTTTCCTCCTGCACTTTATTTCTAAGTTATTAGGGAAACTGATCAATTGCTTGCTTATTTCTAAGTTATTAGGAAACTGATTGGTTGCTTGGAGTTAAAGAGAATGTATGCTTTTTCTAATCATTAAATACTGTGTATCATTGATGTTTCAATAAAAAGTAGCCTTGATTCCAAATTTTATGGCTGGCCTCATTAAAGTCACCATTGCTCCTTTTACTGCCAGCTAATATTTGTTGATTTTCTTTCTCTTCTGTGATATTGGGAGATGAGCATACTCTTTTGTTTTCCCTCAAGAACTTTGATTGCTTGGTCACAAATGGTATAATTGAAATTCGTATCCTTAGTACCTCTTACTAACTTTGGATAATGAGACTGGAGAGACACTAATTATTGCCAATTAGACCCATATATAGTATTCTAAAACTCATTGAGTCACCTGTAAAGTGGGTGCTGGAACCCTTGCTAATCATCATATTGTATGTACATGCTTACTGTTTTCAAATATAAGGGGGATTAGGTAAATTATTTACAGGTTTTTTTTATTGTTAGGATTGTGACTTCAGAAATTAAAAAAAAACCTAGAAAGAGAGAGAGAAATAAGAAGTGGTTATAGGATTGTTTTCAGAAAGGCCCATGATTCTTGAACACAAAGGTGCTGCATGACGCTTGATATCCTAAAAGCAGACAATTGAACCACCACATATGCTTGCAAAATTGAGAGTTTAGGTATATGACAGGGAACTCATTCTAGATTTATTGGTCTTGACGGGTTTTTCTTACCATGTGATCTTAGTGGATTGATATTCAAGAATGTTCTTTAAAATATTCTAGCTAATTACCCTTATGACCGGAGAAGCTGTTCTTAATCATCAGTCACAAACTACTATAAATAGTTTTTGCTTGTTTAAGCCTAATATTTTACATGTATATTGCACCTTTTATAGGAATCACCTGAAGGCAAGCTGATGCTGGGATTCCGGAAATCTCTGCCAGCATTCAGGGAGAAGGAAGGCTTACTTCAAGCTATAGCACGAAATCAGGCAGGCCTTTGGAGTTTTTGCAATTACTATCATTTGCATGCCCTTCTTATTAGTTTATAATAGATTATCTTCACTTGATGAAATTCTAATTCCCCTAAATCAGATCTTGTCATTTTTGTATCTGATACACTAGCTTTTTGTATGGCTTATCTAGAAGAATGAGCTGAATGTGGAGTTTTTCACGTTAACAAATTAATGCCTTACCTTAATCATTATCATAATAGGTGATTGTAGTATCTGGAGAGACTGGCTGTGGTAAAACCACACAACTTCCTCAGTATGTATTAGAGTCAGAGATAGAGTCTGGTCGTGGAGCATTTTGCAACATTATTTGCACACAGCCGCGAAGGATATCTGCTATGGCTGTGGCTGAGAGAGTATCAGCAGAGAGAGGAGAGCCTCTTGGTGAAACAGTAAGTTCTGTTTTATTAGGAAAAAAAATACCAAAGTGATTAATGTGATGGTACAGAAAAGTTAAAATGAAGCATTAAGTTCATGAAGAAAGTAAAAAGACTCAAACTTTTTTTGCTTTTGAAAAACGTATTTTAAAATTGGGAACTTCTTCGTTCTTGCTGCTATTCCCCAACAGAGGTGTTTTGACAGGTTGGTTTCAAAGTTCGATTAGAAGGTATGAGGGGGAAAAACACACATCTGCTATTCTGTACCAGTGGTATATTACTTAGACGGTTGCTGAGTGATCGAAACCTGGATGGTGTAACCCATGTTTTTGTTGATGAAATTCATGAGCGAGGCATGAATGAAGGTAATTCTCCTAATAATGTCAGATTAAGGACTTATATACTGCTAAGGAAGCAACTAAATTAGACTTATGCTTTCCTCTGTTTGGTGTTGGTTCATCTCAGACTTCTTACTGATTGTGTTAAAGGATCTTCTTCCACGTCGTCGGGATTTGAGATTGGTTTTAATGAGTGCCACCTTGAATGCTGAGCTATTTTCCAATTATTTTGGAGGTGCACCAACATTTCATATTCCGGTGAGCCCAACCTTGAGTTCTCTTTTGAGTACTTTTGTATAAATTGAACATTCAGTTATACAGGATGTATCAACCCTGTGTGGCTGGATGGTTGCTAAGTTGGATGTCTGCATGCAATTTGATGACTACGGAAGTTTTCTTTTGACAATCTTGAGGCTCCAAATACCTTTTTCTCCCTCCATTTCAAAGTAGTCAGTTTTGACATTTAAATGACCCCAGTTTCTGTTAGTTTCATTACTCTCACACCAAAAGTTCCATTTGATCTTGTACATTTTTACGCTCTTAGTTAACTGGTACAATAGTCACTTTCCCTAACAGTACTAAGAACAAAATCCATTTTGGTTGATATATCCATGCATTAATTAGTTGTTGCAAATGGATTTTCTCATAAGTGGTTTTCCTAATTGCAAAATTTTCGCTGTCATCCCAACACTGCGTTCAGGAGGGACCCCTCCTCCCTTCCCTGGAAACTGAATTGTGATGCTTTAGTCAAATTTTCTTTGTTATGCCTTTTGGTATGAATTCAATATCTTGCCTTCTAATACCAACATGAGATTGAATCTATTCCTGAAATCTACTCTTCCAATGTTTCAAATGTTTGCTTCTAAAGGAGTAGTGTTTTGAGTGCATTTTTTTGTTGCCAGGGTTTCACCTATCCTGTGAGAGCTCATTTCTTGGAAGATGTTCTAGAAATGACTGGATATAAGTTAACTCCTTTCAACCAAATTGATGATTATGGTCAAGAGAAACTGTGGAAAACACAAAGGCAGCTAGCACCAAGAAAAAGAAGAATCAGATCACTGCTCTTGTTGAGGTGTGAAACTACTTTGGGTACTCTATTCTAATATAGTGGGTAATTTGAATGATATTCAAGTGCTTTTTCTCCTACCGTTATGTGTTTGTCTGTCTGGGTTTATGCATGTTTATTGTAGAGCTGTATACTTCAAACACTGCTGAATCTCGAAGTTTCTTCAAATTTCTTCTAACAATGCTCTGAAGTTTGTTATCTTTGAATTTGGCGTGTGATGTGAGTTGGGGGAACTTTGGTTCTTTTCTCAAAACTTGGAAGATCTTTTATTCATTTTAGTTTTATCTTTTGGGCGGGAGTAGGGTAGGTCAGGTTTGTCAAGATATACTGTTGTTGCTGTTGTTAGAAAGTTGGAACCTCTGGTAACTTAGGCTAGAAATACCTGTTCAAATCTTGATTTTCATCCCATATTGTACATGTGCTGTTTGAATTCATGTTATTGCTATAGAATATGGATATGCCTACTTTGTTTTGCTTTGATTGATTGATTTATTATCATGCATCAATCACGGTATACTTTGGTGTCAATATCCTGTTCTATGCTTCAATTTTAGCTAAAGATATTTCCCCTCGGAATAGTAACAGCTGGGAGGTGTTGGTATTAATTTTATCATTTTAACTCTGATATGACTCGAATTTAGATTCCTGTTTGGCCAGATGTCATGTTTCATGTGCATGCTGCCTGATGTTGTTCCTTGTAAAACGTACTATTAATCTTTTGACCTTTTTTAAGGTATGGATTTATACTTATATAAGAATTGCTACTACATGGTATACCTTCGTCTGCAAGCCCCGGTTATCCCAATAATTTTATGTGTACATGCTATATTTGTTTTAGGACCTTAGTGGTGACATGTTCGATATGTGACATTATTACCTTCCAATTGTTTCATAGGATGCTCTTTCTAAATCAAGTTTTGAAGGTTATAGCTCTAGGACCCGTGATTCACTTGCATCTTGGTCCCCAGATTGCATAGGATTTAATCTCATTGAAGCTGTTCTGTGCCATATATGTCGGAAGGAACGACCAGGTGCTGTTCTAGTATTTATGACTGGGTGGGAGGATATAAGTTGTTTAAGGGATCAGCTCAAATCTCATCCTCTCTTAGGAGATCCTAATAGGGTTCTGCTTCTAACATGTCATGGTTCAATGGCAACTTCTGAACAGAGACTCATATTTGAGAAAGCACCACCAAATGTAAGGAAAGTGGTGCTTGCAACAAATATGGCAGAGGCAAGTATTACTATCAATGATGTAGTGTTTGTAATTGATTGTGGAAAAGCAAAAGAGACTACTTACGATGCTTTGAATAACACACCTTGCCTACTACCTTCTTGGATATCTCAAGCATCTGCTCGTCAAAGAAGGGGGAGAGCAGGTCGTGTACAACCAGGAGAATGCTACCACCTTTATCCCCAATGTGTTTATGAAGCGTTTTCTGAATACCAACTTCCTGAGCTACTGAGAACACCCTTGAACTCTCTTTGCTTGCAAATAAAGAGTCTGCAGGTTGAGAGCATAGGAGAGTTCTTATCAGCAGCTCTACAGGCACCAGAGCCACGGGCTGTCCAAAATGCTATCAATTTTCTCAAGATGATTGGAGCGTTAGATGAGAAGGAAAATCTTTCTAATCTTGGGAGGTTTCTCTCAATGCTTCCAGTGGATCCCAAGCTGGGAAAAATGTTGATTGTGGGTGCTATATTTCGTTGCTTTGATCCTATTCTTACAATAGTTGCCGGCTTGAGTGTCAGGGATCCTTTCCTTCTGCCCCAAGACAAGAAGGATGTAAGTTAATTTATTACGATGCCTGAGCTAAAAAAAATTGTAATATCAGAATATTTGAATTTGGTTATCTACTATGGCAATGAATACAAATTTCCGCTTCAGTTGTGTCATATCGCATTTTTAAAAATAGAGATAGACTAGATGGGGTTAATTAAATTTAGTGGAGAATGGCAGGGCTTGATCATGCTAATTATCACAGCAGTAGCGTCACTTTTCCTGTGAAAACAGTATTATCTTTTGGGAGGGTGTCTTATCGTCTTTTCATGTAATTATCTTTTTGATCAAATTTCTCTTTCTATTAAAAATGTGTTGAAAATTTTGCATGACAGTGAACCACATGGTTTTTTGTTTTTAAGCTGTACTTCGTTTCTATCTGAGTTGTGAGGTGTGCATATGCTTATGTCAGATTTGGACCCAGTGGTTCCGCATGATGTCAGGCCATTGAAGTTCCCCAAACTAATGAACCCTTCATTCCTTGTTCACTTTCTGTATTTCTTGGATTAAACTGACATATATTAGGATAATACCATTAAACTGATAACTTTTGTCTGTGGGGTTCAGTTGGCAGGGACGGCAAAGTCTAGATTTTCTGCGAAAGATTACAGTGACCATATGGCTCTTGTCCGTGCATACGAGGGATGGAAAGATGCTGAAAGAGAAGGGTCTGCTTATGAATACTGCTGGAGAAATTTCCTCTCTGCCCAGACTCTTCAGGCTATCCATTCTCTTCGGAAGCAGTTTGGCTTCATCTTAAAGGAAGCGGGTTTGGTAGATTCAGATGCAAGCATTAACAACAAACTGAGTCACAATCAATCTATGGTTCGTGCAGTCATTTGTTCTGGCCTCTTTCCTGGCATAGCATCAGTAGTGGTAAGCTTCTTGTTCCACAGACATGTATTCCAACAATTGTCATAACAACATTTTTCGGTTAATTTTTATTTGATTGAATTTTATTATGCCTTATTGTACAGCACAGGGAGACGTCTATGTCATTTAAAACAAGGGACGACGGCCAGGTTTTATTGTATGCAGTAAGTGCAAACCCATGCTCATTTTTTTAGGAATTAGGGCCTTGTTGGAGTTATCTTGAATGAATGCTAAATTTATATGATGGCTGTTGTCTAAATCTGGCTCATTTCTGATGGTAATTTCCTTCTTCGACTCTAGTTGATCATCTAAAATTTCATTTGCGCTATGCTGAAATTAATTTCAAAGAAGCAAAAATATTATTGTGGAATCATTTTGGTGAGGTATAGAAGAAATTCTCGGCATGACTAGATTTCTAAAAAGTAGGAAGACATGATACTTAACTCAAGCAATCAAAACAATTGGAAAAACAGTAACAACCACCCATATTTGCTTTCTCTCTTCTATTTGATTTTTTTAATATTTATAATAAAGCCATAGAAGCCTATTGAAAAGCTGAAGCCGCTCTAGCTATTAGTTATCTCAAGCTTCAGTTTATTCCTGAAATCTATTGTCAAAACAGATCTCGGTTCAGTTTTAAACACAAAAACTACTATTTTCCCCAGTTCTCATGAACACTGCTTGACCAGTATCCCTAAGTGCAATTATATGAAACGAGATACATGCATGCCGCCACAGATTCATCAATAGCTGGGAAATCTGTGGATTCTGTGAGGATTTTTCTGTACCTTTTATGTCTTTAGCCTCTCTAATAGATGTCATTTTTAACTGCGTGTGCATATATCATGATGGCGAAGCTACAAATCAACTTAACTTGCGTATAAGCTGAACCCCCCCCCCCCGGGCCCCTATCATATTAATTTCTAGATTTTTACTGCTATTGATGATTTTGGCCAGAATTCAGTGAATGAGCGCTGCCAAACCATTTCTTATCCATGGCTGGTTTTTGGTGAAAAAGTAAAAGTCAATGCTGTTTTTATACGTGATTCCACTGGTGTGTCTGATTCAGTACTTATCCTTTTTGGCGGCGCCCTAGTTAACGGGACACAGGTGATTTACTAGTTGGATACATCTGTAATTTTCAGCAAAAGATTTTGGCTTGATATATTTCAAGACAGTAATATGCCTTTCTTTTTTCTTCTTTGTTTTGCGGGGTGTAGGCTGGACATCTAAAAATGTTGGATGGCTATATTGACTTCTTCATGGATCCTAGTTTAGCTGACTGCTATATGAAGCTAAAGGAAGAGCTTGATAAGCTTGTCCAAAAGAAGGTCAGCGGATTTTGATTTCTTTTTTTTTGGGGAAATCCAATTTTGATTTCTTGCTCTATATCTGTTCCGTGTTTCTCAGTCGAGTACTCATGTTTTCAGTCGAGTAGTTATAATTTCTTGCATGTTTGAGGGGCTGTTTGGCTATCATCCCAAACCATGGTTTGGGAAAAAATCAGCCAAACACCCTAAAAAAATCCAAAACCATGATTTGGTTTTGGCCCCCAAAACCATGGTTTTGGATGAAGCATGTCTGACTTGCTTCTTGCACAAATTATTTGATCGTTGGTGGTGGGCCCAGCGGATATGACAGAGAGCAGGCCTCAATTATTTGCCATTCTTTCACTCTTCACTTTCGATCCTTCAGTTTGAAGAATAACAGATTCATTTTCCTAATAATATATATAATTATTTTATAAATATATATACATATTATTTATTTATTATTTACATTATTTATGTCTTATTTATTATGTTGGCAAAATATATATTAGTAACAAATTTATTACTTCAATTAAACATATATTACAAAATATATCTTTTATATAATTATCATTTAAACTTATGTCCTTTTTAGTAATTCTGTATAGAAAAAATCACTACTGACAACAATTATCCAACAACTCTCACTTTATCAGAATTATTTTTTCACAAAATCTATTTTTTACAAATTTATTCTCTCCAGGAGTTATTCTCCAAACCATGGTTTGGCCTGATTCAAACACCTTCTAAGTAAGATGCAGGGAAGTTGCAAGCTTTCCTTATCAAAATTGTCAGTTTATTCTTAAATGGAACATCTCAAACGTAAAAGTTCATGTGAAGTTCTATAAATGGTTTTATTATCTTTTGACAAGTACCTGCGGCAAAAGCCCGTTGAGACGTGTTTGACAAAGCACAAGGTAGTGTTATTTTGATCTGAAACTTAAAGTAAGCCTATCCTTTAAATGAAAGCCTATAATTTTTCTTGAATAAATTATGAAAGCTAAATAGAAATGTAAAACTTAATATAAATATAAAGATATAAATAAGATATGATAAATATCATTAATTAATTAAAATTAAGAAAATAATATTTCTATTTGGGGAAAACCATATTGGAAGTACTTATATTTTTTTTTTAATTTTTAATTTGGTACCTCTATGTTTTTTGCTCTTAACTAAATCTTTAATTTTACTCTATTAACATTATTAATCCTTACATAGAAACTAAAAATATCGATAGAGCAAAGACATAAAAGCTAATGTTGCTAAAAAAGTAAAATTAAATGTTTAATTAAAAGAGAAAAAAACACATAGGTATCAAATTAAAAATTGAGAGAAAGTATAGACACCTTCAATATGGTTTTCCCTTTGTATTTATTCTATTTATTTTTATTGTTAATTAAATATCTATAAATACTATTAAATATATTTTTTAAATCAGAAATTACATAAGCTTCTCTTCTAGTTATTGAACGGGATTTTTTTTTTTATTAACAATATATCTAAAGATTTAGTTATTGACAAAGTAAAATAGTATTGTATGACCTATGTTGCTGATCCCATCTAATGGGACAAAAGCTTGGTTGTTGTAGTTGTTTCCTTTAATGTCAATAAATATGCATACTCTCCTTCCCTTGAACAATTTGCTGCACTTCCATCCATTTGACTAAAATACTGTCCTCGACGTTGTTAAAGTTGTATTACTCTTCTCATTTTCCGAACTACGTCTCCCTCGTCTGAAACCCAAACTAGCGGTACACTCTCTCAATTCAAAGAAATGCCGACGATGGGCATAAATAGTTAAATTTACCATTCTAAAATACTGTTATCAAATAAACAACTGGAGAAAGTAGATCTGCTGATAACATCTCCTGTTTAGATACAATTAATGATAAAACTAACTTTAAGCAACTGATTCACTAACAAATAAAGCCTGTACTAGTGCATCCAGAAGTTATTTCGAGTTGGAAATCTTCATTCATAAACATTGCCCATGAGCTGATCAATTTGCTGATTCATTTAACGTGCAGCTGGAAGATCCCAAGACCGACATCCACAAGGAAGGGAAGTACTTGATGCTTGCTGTCCAGGAACTTGTGGCGGGGGATCAATGTGAAGGAAGATTTGTATTTGGCCGAGAAACAAGGAAGCCGAAGGTAGCTAATGATGAGAGTAAATTCACAAAAGATGGGACAAACCCCAAAAGCTTGCTACAAACACTGTTGATGCGTGCAGGGCATTCTCCTCCCAAGTACAAAACAAAACACCTTAAAACAAATGAGTTTAGGGCACTGGTGGAGTTCAAAGGAATGCAGTTTGTTGGCAAACCCAAGAGAAACAAGCAGCTAGCAGAGAGAGATGCTGCTATAGAGGCATTGGCTTGGTTGACTCACACCTCTGAAAATAATCAAGATGAAGATGAAGACAACAGCTCTCGCCCTGATGTCACTGACAACATGCTAAAACTGCTAGGGAGACGCAGAAAATCTAAAGGTCGCTGATCCTTGATGGCTTTGTAAGAAAAGTACATATACCGAGATGGTTGAGATTGGTGTGTTTGGCATGGCTTTTAGAAGCTCGAAAGCTAGTTTGAGAAGGCAAAAGGCCCCTTGAAACCTTGAATGATGGGAGATAGCTCATGTGGCCAGGTACAATTTGTAACATCATGTCAAACGCCTACTACATATGATTTCATTGATGTTTCATAGACGGCTTCTAAAGTGAGGTTGTCCCATCGTTTTCCTTTATTGAATTGGGAACCCTGTAAAATGCTTTGCAGTTATGGTTCAGGTTGGATATTGGAACATACTTTAGATGGACGTTAGTTCTCAACCCAAAGAAGCTGAAAAAAACTGACAACAATAATGGGGGGGAAATGAGCATAGGGGAAGAAAAAATGTGAGATCTTCAGTATGATGTTCTGATAAGTTTCTTTTGCTTTCCCCATATTCTCCCTTTTGAGAGTTGACTCATAAATTGAGAGGAGCTTTCGCATAGGATAACTTTGAGCTTAAATTGTACTGAGGAACTCTATTATGTAGATTGGTTTTTGCTGGCATCAGATATGTATTTCTGATATAATTTATGAACGTACACAGGTTATCTATTAGGCAAATATGGAAGCACATGACATGTATTTCTTTTGGCTTTGTCCAATAATGATAGTGTATAATTTCTTCTTTCTTTAATGGAACTAGTTGCCTATTACTGCCATGCTTTTTTTTTTTTTACTGTTTATGATGGTTCTACTGATTTAAGTCTTTCCCATGCACAAAGGTTAACATAGTATTTTTGGAAAAATTGGGAATACATCAATCATTAAGAAATTAACTAAAACATGATCCTTAAGGACATTGTGCAACTCAATTTTTATTGTATACAACTCAATTTCACTTGTGTAACCTATCTTTCTTTGTATGCAATCCATCCATACATATGTAACATGCAACTCAACTTTTAGCTGAAATTTTTTTTAATTTGCAAGTCATCTTTTCTATGTGAATTTAGTTTTATATGTAATGTTTTGTGCAAATTATTTTTTTTTGGGTGTAATTTATCGTTCGAGAAATTATTTGCCAATTATCTAATGAAGGATTTATTCCCAATTTCTCTTAATATTTATTTTGGGGTATTGTGAACTCAACTTTTTTTTAGATAAATCAATAATGTGGGTTTTTATACTCCATATTATATGGAGGTATCTTGATTATTAGTGTCGGGATTATCAAATCACCTTTTTCTGAGTCTTTTATAATAGCTATATATATATATATATAAAATATTCTATCTTCTTGTCCTCGTTTGTCGTCTATAAAAAAATTATTTATTATGTGAAAAATTATAATATGGACTATTAATGTTTCCTATTAATTTTTTATGATGCATAGATGCACAGATATTGTATATGTTTCTAATCTTATATTTTATCTCATTCTAAGGATTAACGTTGAAATGCTTCTACATTCTCCATTTCAGACTTAAAAGTATTAAGTTTTATGTATTTAATATATTTTTGAACAATTAAATCAAAATAAGTTACTTTTAAAGTGTTAATAACAAGAATTTTGTTATAGAATGGGTGATATTGATGCACATAGGCCGGCCCGGCCTTATGTGCAGTCTGCAAAATCTATGTAGAGGTGCTCTAGATGCGGCCTAAACCACTTTTTTTTTTGAAAAAAATGATAAATAATTTTATTCATTGACGAAAACTATAATTATGATTATTCAAAATATATTCCTTAAAAATAATCATTTTATATATACTTAACAATCATCCGTCATTTTTACATAATATTAGAAACATAATTTTGAAATTTTGAAAGAGATTCAAAAATTTGAAATCGTAAAAAATGCCAACGACGATTATAAAAACAATACATTACATGGGAAAAATATATAAGAAAATAATACCATAAAAACATTTCTTTTACGCATTAAGCAAAGAACAAACACCCATCGCTGATGGAATGCAATTGTTTTTAAAAGAGTTAAGGTACAGATTTGCTTCAAGCGTTGGGCACTCGGGAAAAAAAATTGTGCAAATTTCTTGTAAAAGTTTAAAATCACAATAATGCTACCTTTTACTAGTAAAATTAACAATCCATGTCACTAATTTAATGGTCAATGTTAACAAGACAAGGCAAAATTACTATGACTTTAAATTTGCAAGACATATTCACACCCAAAATACCTTTCAAATGCCCAACGTTCATGAGTAAAAATTTCTGAAACAAATTTGTATCTTAGCCTTTTTTCTTTAATGTTAAAAAAGTGTTTAAATGAATTGAATTCTCGGAAATCATTAAAAAGACCTATAAATATTTTAAAAAATGCTATGAAACCACTTAAAAATATCCCCCAATGAATTCCTTACAATGCTATTTGGCAGTCACATTTTGAGTAGCCAACCAATCTTGTTTTCTGATTTAATCAGAAATAACACCTCCAACTCCTGAACAATTGCCAAGCTTCTACACACTGCCGTTGCAAATTTGTTTCCCCCATATAACTTTTATAATATATGAATCAAAAGTATGAAGAACCTCTGTTTATTTCCAGAAACACGAAGATCACAGCCTCCCAATGAAAGACTCATCTCAGTCAATAATGTTTAGAATGAACTTCCTTGCATAACCGACCTGATAGGGTTTCAAGATTTCTTTCAATGGAAAAATAAATGCAATGAAACCCCTCAATAAAATATGATGACATGAGAAGAATTTCTTTTAAGCAATCCATGGTTACTTAGAGAAGAGTTGTCCATGTGTTCCATTTTTATGAAAAATATCACGTCACATTCAGAACTTCACCTGAATTTTGTCCTTTTCGCAATTTCCTTACACATAAGTTGTGGTTTTACACACTGTTTCAAGTATGACCAAAGAATGTCTCCCTCAAACAGACTTACAGATTTCTCTCCACTCTCCAGAATTAGCTAAGAAAATATGAAATCATGGGTTGGTCAGTCCATCATGCTGATCAGCCAGATATGCAAAGCTTATATGTGGTGGTTCTGTGATAATCTAAGCCTGGGAAGGGTCTCAAATGATCAAACCTCCCTTTAAATAAATAGTAGAGACAAGCCTCAAAACTTTATGGCCTGTTTTGTTCCTTGAATGCTTGGAAATAGAGTGGTTGGGAATGTGATGGAATGTAATGGTGATTGCAGTAAGTTTGTTTGGCACAATATTAAGAATGGGGTAATAAAATATATTTTTGTACGTACTTTACAAAAGATAAAATCAAAAGGACAAAAATATCCTTTCAGGAGGGGGAAAAAAAAGCCTCCCTCTTTCTGGTGACGGAGGGCGGGGGCTCAGTATGGTTGAGGGAGGTGAACCAAGGACATGAATGTCTTTTGACATGATGTAATCCCCCTTCATAGTGCAGCAATCAGAAGCATATGATGTAATCCCTTTGCCATCACTAAAGACAACCAAACACCATGAATCACCCAAATGAATCATAATTGCAGACAATCATGATTCATGGACTCCCATCACTTTTTTCAATTTTACAAGAATGTTACAAATGCTCATTTAGCAGTCATGTCGCCGATAAAGTATGAATATAAGCAGTCACTTAGCAGTCATGTTGGCAAGCTTTTATGTCTAAAGGTGCGTGAAAAAATTCTACCCTTCCCACAAAGCCAAAAATAAAATAGACCAAAAACAAACAAAAACAAAAAAGGAAAGTTCTCTCAACAAGCAAATAGTGCTCAGTCCAGTCACCTCATAGAAATGCTATGATCAACATTGACAAGCCACATTAAATCAAAGGAAACATATGACGAAGATAAACAGAAGTTTATCAAATATTATACGATAAGAAGGACAACTAATATTCAGATTAAAACAAGGGGGGTCACGAAATAAAGAAAGATGCTCTATAAAAATAAAATTCAAATAAGAAAAGAGAAAATATCCTCATAGCAATTTACAATTTATATAGTGTTCTAAACCACGTAATGTCATTAAGCGTGAAAGACTCCACTAGATTGTGGTAGACACTGTAATAAATAGCATAGTTTTGGTTTCCTCAGAATATAAGAGAGAGCAAGAAAACTCTGCTAAAATGGTTTGCAGAAAGAAGCTTTTCTGAGCATCTTTCTTTTTCTTATTATCAATTTTTAAGATACAATAACACAGAGAGAGAGAGAGAAGGAACTGATTAAAAAAAAAAATCTAGAAAATCTCAAAAATTGTGCACAGAGAAGTGAATAGGACATGCAAACTCCTAAAACTGACTAGTAGATGACAGAAGTAGCTGAAAATTAAATGGAAAAGAAATCATCTTGATTGCAACTGCTATGGAGTTCAAAGGTCATACCTCTAAAATAAATTGCCGTAATCCCACGCAAAAAGGACATTCCGATTCTGATGACTCTTTTTATGAGGTGGCCCGTGAGATTTAAACATGAAAGCTATTAAAGTCCCATAATCTTGTATTCTTACCAAACCGAGAAGAATTAGCTCAGAAATCCCTCAAAAGTTTGTGTCATACTGTCATAGATTATCTTTTGAGATATAGTGACCTGTAACTAGCCATGACAAAATGGAAGAAGCAGAAATCCTCCGTGCTTCATCCAAACAACAACTGCCAGCATGACATGGTCTAGCTCACCTCAGCAATAAAAGCAGAATGAAATGCAAGATTTTACATTCTTTCCTGAAATGATTCTGAGCGAGAAAACGCAGCAGGGTTTGCGGTCAAAATTTGATCAGTATTTGAAATATGAGAACTTGCACCTTCCGACTTAGGTTCAAAAGACTTAAAAACGCTGCCTTTGATAATAGGTTTGTTCTGTTCTCTCTTTGTACCAAAAGCAGACCATATAGAACTCCTTGCAGCTTCTTCTGGATCATTAATTCTCAGAGTCTTAGGTACCCAAAGATTCCGTCTCATTGCATCACCTGTCTGAGTACTTACATCTCTGGAATGTTTTCCTAAGGTTGGAGACTTAGTCCCCGAACAAACACTGCTGCTAGTGGAAGAGGAAGGTGATGGGATGCCACTAAATGTAGACCCAGCAAATGGAGACTCTTCCTTCTGGCCAGTCCAGCTTGGTAGGGGACTTGAATAGAAAGGTCCTGGTGAGAATTCCATTGTTGGTGCAGTGAAACCTGGGACTGCCATCATGGATGCAGAGCCCATGTAAGCAGGACCAGGTCTAAATACCATTGAATTCCAACATGGACTCCATTGGTAAGCCCAGGGAGGTACAGGATAGTAATGAAGTGGATGTAGAGGATTAAAACCATTTACTTGTTGCTGCAAATCTACCTGCTCAATTTCATTTGCCGAGCATTCCTTTTCCCTAGATTCAAAATCCTTGGAAGCCTCCTCACCATCATCACCAATAGAGGAGTCAACTTCAGTTTTCTTCTGGCCTTTTAGATTTAACACAGCCTCCAAGGATTCACAAAGAGGAGCATCCTCCCCAATTCCTGGGCTATTTCCCATTCCTCCAGTAGGTCTTGAAACTGTAGGGGGCGAGTTGGAGTCCGTGTGGGCAACAGATGCTGAATCTGGGCCAACAGGTAATGGCGAATGTTTATTTTTGCGCTTTCCAGCACCCACAGGAACATTTCTAATTATCCCCCCAGCTGTCCAATATCTTTGGCAATTTTTGCAGAAATGCCTAGGTTGATTAACATTGTAATTGTTGAAATAGCAAAACTTAGTCTCCAAGCTGTTGCAGCGAGGACAAGGGAGAACCTTGTCTGGTTTCTTCAAAACTTTTTCTTGATGATCCATATCTCTACTACCAGCCTTGTAGTTTTTAGTTCTGTGATCTACTTTAGCCTCCACATCAATAGTAGGACTTCCATAAACGTCTACATCTGCCTCTTCAATAGAATTATGCTGCTTACCAGCTCTGAATGGAACATTGCCTTCAATTGTCGATTTATCATACCTGTTCTGCAATTAAGGACTAAACTTTATCAAAGGGCATACGATTGAAGATAGTAGAATACTTAGATTAGGCCCAAAAGGCTCCATAATCAAATTACAGAGCTAGCATAACATATTAATCTTTAAACAAAAGATTGACATGCAATTTCCACAGATATATAAGCCCATTTCATGCTTCATAATCCAGAAATTGGTAGTATATGGGGGAAAAAATGACATAAGAATCAAGTTGAAAGTCCTACAGTTCAATGTTCCAACATGACAGAAGCACAAAAATCATCTTGCATAAATCTCGATTTATATTCCAACTATATTTCTGCGAGAACACCTCAATTAAGTTGGTCAAATTTAAGGCGTTCATCACTTTTTGAACAATCTAGTCCCAACCCAAGAGAGAAAATATCATATTAAGTCATTGTACATTTTCTTTGATGACTGGACAAGGTAAAGTTTCATAGTCCTTCACAATTAGATTCTCCAATAAGAAGTATTTTTGAGAGACCCAATCAATCAGTGCTAGCAAATACCTAGAAATTAAACCTATAATTTATCTTTTCTTGAATTCCCCATCAAGTTTCTTCCTTTTCATTTTTAGTCTCCTTCTGGAACACAAATGTATATATCAACCACCTTTGAGACAGCTTATCAAAAAATCTTTAGTGGTCCTGTCACTTTAATTTAACTACAGATTATTAAATATGCCGCACAGCGACGGGTGCAAGCAGTTGCCAAACCAAAAGGATTTTCTTGTACTCAGCTAACTTTCAAAGCTATAATGAAATATCAACCACATAACTACAATGCTCCCGAGAAAGAAAGTCAATAAATACATCTAGAACCTGCGCTCCCCATGAAAATCACAAACCACAAACAACACAAATAAACTCGCTCAAAAGACACCAGTTACAGAATGTATGGTTGCGTACAGTTCAAAAGACAAACAAAATTACAAGTTCGTAAAAACTTATGGGTAATTTATATTCCAAAGGAATAAAAAATTAAAATTAAAATAACAGAATAGAGGAGAGTGAAAGAATACCATAACTTGAGGCGAATCGGTGTTGCGTGTTGAATCTACAGGAATATCTCTACCGAAAAGCTTTATAGCAGGATCTCTCGCTGTTGACATGGCTCTGGTAGTGGAACCCAGTAAGGGTAAGTCAAAAGGAACCAAAAAGGAAAGAGAGGAAGAAGAAGCAGAAAAAGAGTTGGGAACCTAAAAGGAAATAGTAACTGTTTGGTTGCCAAAAGAAGAAAAAGCAGGACAGGGAGAAAGATTAGGAATCCCAAATGTTTGGTTTTCGATTTACAGATGTGAGATGAAAGTGATAAATAACAGTCTTTCACAAAATTCATGTTTTTTCTCCCCTGAAGATCCAAGTAAAATACTTTAATTTCCTTTGAATTATGCTTTAAATAAAAATGTTTTATATTGCATGTTTTTTCCCCCCTGAAGATCCAAGTAAAACTTAAGAGGCTAAATATTAGAGATTGGCAAGCTCTCCATTGTTTCAACACTTTTTTTTTATTTGGAAGAATGGAGTATTTTGTAGGAAATGGAAAGATGAAGAGGAAAAAAGAAGCTTCAGTTGGGAAGATAATTTTGGGAAAATCCAATAAAATATTATTTAAAATTTGAACTAAAAAGAATTTTGGGAAAAAAGAATCTTCAACTAAAAGTTCTTTTTGGTGCCAATGACCAATTTGAGATTTTGTTTGTTGGGGTTACTTTTTTAGAATTTCAAATCTTAAGTGTTACTTTATTGGGATTTTCTTGATAATTTTTGGGCTAAAAGTAAAAATGTGTATGCTGGGCAAGAAGAAATCATAGACGAATTTTGCATTGGAAGTTTGGTATAAAACAATTAAAAAAGAAGAAGAAGAAGAAGGACTCAAAGTGCTGAAATGACATAAGTATTCCTATTTAAATATTATCTCCGATCCCACTATAAACTAACTCTTATATTTGGGAACAGAGGTAATAGTGATTATGGATACCAAACTTCAAATTTATTTTGGTTATATATATTTATTTTTTTATTAGAGACAATCTTATTCAAAATATTAACGGATACTAAATATAAGTATATCTCCTAATAAAGTGTGATCAAGTTTCAAATTTTTAAAAACGTTATTCTTAACATTAGTTATAAGGACACATTGGAAAATGGAAACCACCCCATAAAAGCTGGATTGACAATGATGTTTTTTGTGGACCAAAGTGGGGAAGCTGCCTGTGGCGCTCTTCTTTGTAATGGTAAAGGCCATTGAATTTTGGGCTTCTTTTGAAAAAACAAAAATTTGATTACGTTTCTTAGTATCTTTTTTAATAATTGGATATCATTATCCCTAACCGTGTTGACTAGTCTTCTTCGTAATTAAAGGAAAAGAGTGGGTCTAAGCAATTTTAATAGCAGTAAATTATATTTGTAAATATCTTTTTATAAATTTAAAGATGAACTCACTCATGTTATGTTATATGACACTTGGGACCATTTCATTAAAATTAAAGAGAGATGAGTTATTAACTTTATCTGAGAATAAAAATACTTCTAAATTTATCCCCATTTAATACCACGAATTACATTAAAAAATATAGAAATTTCAATTAATGGGATGTTAACCAAGAGTGATTTGAAAAGATTAAATAACACTTCATTCAATCTACAGTATTCGTTGCTTCTGGAAATATTCTTTATCTCACAATATAAATTACTTGTAGATTAATTAAATAACATTGGAAATTTGTGTCTTTTATTTGTCATCCTCAAGCTCTGGACGTAGCGTTTGACCAAATGGAAAAAAAAAAATGCTCTGGACGTCGCGGATCATAGGTTTGTGTTGATGTTGTGCTAAATGTTTTGAGTTTATGAATATCATATGTTCATTAAAAAATAAAATCACATATAAATTTAAGAGAATTCTAAAATTACTAAATCTCATATCAAATTTAGTAACAATATTTTAATAATTTTGATAATATTGGACTTGTAAATAATAAAACATTTTTATAGAAATTTTTTATTTAAGATTTAGTAATTTGAACTTTTTTTTGTGAGATTCTCCCTGTATTTAATAAACATGGTTATTATTGTTAAACTTGCAAGTTTACTCTTTAAGTTTAATATTTTTATATTTTCAGTTTACAAAATTGTATTGACTCACCTTTAAACTTGTTATAATTATAAACTTGATTGAATTTATGAGTTTATTCACCAAATTTATCGTTATTATGTTTTTAGCATATAAAATCATATCAACTCTCTGTTGAATTGATGCTAAATTGTTTAATTTAGTTATATTTAATGACTTTATATATGAATTACGTAAAAAAATTTTATTAAATATGATAAATTATAAATGTTAATAAATTTAATTTTAGTTACTTGTATCTAAAATATATTTGAATAAAATTATTATATTTTTATATTTTAATTATACATCTTTAATATCAATTTATTAGTCAAAATAAATTCCTGTGAGTTTACAAATTTGCATGAAAAAATCACAAAAAAAATCTTTAAAATAAAAAAATTATAAATAAGAACCCATTATAATATTAGTGTTACGCTTGACATCAATTGATAAGTAAATAATAATAATTTTTTAAACAATCTTGTATACAATTTTTTAATTTTTAATTTATTTTTTTTTTGCAATTTTTTCAATTTACATTTTATTATGAGTTTGCTTAAATTTTAAGTAATATGTTTTCTTAAAAGGCGTGAAAATATTAGAAAGAAGTACAACAGGAAAAGTCATTTTCAGGTGTTTTGCAAAAAGGAGGGAGTGACATTATGGGAGGTGATGTCCTCCTCGTTTTCTGTTTTTTGTTTTGTAATTTTTGGATTGCAATGTCATCACATCACTGTGTCCTTTGTCTTATGCCTCAGCATTCGCCACGTGGCATCCTTTGCATAATTATGCTTTCGTCATATGCATCCCTCAACCTCTCCCCTCTCCTTGTCCAATCACCAATCATTTACATGATCTTTTAAAAGAAAACAACAAATTATTATTAAATTAAGGAAAAATGACAATAAAATACCATTTAAATTCCAAAAAGACAAATAAGGCACCTGAATAAGTAAAATGACAAATAGGGCACTGGGTACCAATCTGGAATTCATATTTTTGGCCAAAAGACCAAAATACCCTGATGAAATGTGGGAAGACAGACACTGAAAGTGAAAGAAAGGAGAGAGGAAGACCGACGCTGATGAAATGCGGGAAGAAGGAAAGAAGAATGTTGGAAATGCTATTATCTTACTCCTTCGCATCACCATTTTGTAGAGATTGTTGATTTTGGTTGTGGGAAAGAGGATTTGTAATGAGAGAGGGAGTGAACTGAAGCGGAAATCAGAAAACAATGGCAAGCAATTACGTAACATAACTGTTGTCATATGCCTGCTGGTTTTTGGTAAATCCCACTACGTGAATGGTAAATTTCACTATACATGTAGTTAATTATGAAAGTTAATAGTTCAATATTTATTGTGACGTACTTCAAATGCACTTTTACTGAATGATTTATTTATGCTTATAAGTTGCCTTTCCGGTGAAAACAACCCATTGAAGAAGTAGTCACTTTCACTATAAAAGTTGTAAATCCCAGTATATGTTTTGTAAAATTCAACGTGAAATTTTATTGGTTTTTACAAACAAGTTGCCCATCCCTTGAAAACTGGTTGCAAAAGCCATTTAAGAAGTGGTCATTTTCACTATAAAAGTTGTAAATATCACTGTGTGTTTTGTAAAATTCAGTTTGGAATTTTATTGGTTTTTAGAAACAAGTTGCCCATCCCCTGAAAACTGGTTGCAAAAGCCATTTAAGAAGTGGTCATTTTCACTATAGTGGTTGTAAATTTCACTATACATGTAGTTAATTATGAATTTTACAAAATACATATTGTGATTTACAACTTTTGTAGTGAAAGTGACTACTTTGTTAATGGGTTTTGCAACTTGTTTTCAGGAGATAAACAACTTGTTTGTAAAAACTAATAAAATTTCACGTTGAATTTTACAAAACATATACTGGGATTTACAACTTTTATAGTGAAAGTGACTACTTCTTCAATGGGTTTTGTAAACCTGTTTTCACCGGAAAGGCAACTTATAAGCATAAATAAATCATTCAGTGAACGTGCATTTGAAGTACGTCACAATAAACATTGAACTATTAACTTTCATAATTAACTACATGTATAGTGAAATTTACCATTCACGTAGTGAGATTTACCAAAAACCAGCAGGCATATGACAGTAGTTACGTTACGTAATTGCTTGCCATTGTTTTCTGATTTTCGCTTCATCTTTCCCACAGCTTCACATTCTTTGAAAATGATTTTATGCGAAGAACAGAGACAGAACCAAAATTTTTTAGAGAAATGCTAGGCAATAACATTTCAAGCTGTGGGAACCCATCGAAAATCAGCGTCTTCCTCTCTCTTTCCTCTCTTCTTCCCGATTTCATCAGCGTCTTCCTCCTCTCTCCTTCCCGTATTTCATCAGTGTCTTCCTCTCTCCTTCCTCTCACTTTCAGACAGGGCATTTTGGTCTTTTGGCCAAAAATCTGAATTCCAGATTGGTACCCAGTCCTCTATATATCATTTTGCTTATTCAGGTGCCTTATTTGTCTTTTTGAAATTCAGGTGGTATTTTATTGTCATTTTCCCTTAAATTAAAGTATATATTTAATTATTTATTTTTACGAGATTTTATTTGATTCTTTAATTTTAATATTTTTTTTTTTTTTAATCTTAAAATGTTAACAAAAAAATAATAATATTGAGATTTTAAATATTAATAAAATATTCTTAAATATTAATATATTAAATTTAATTTTTAAAGCAACTATGATTATTATAAAAAATTATCTTTAAAACCAACAATTTTAAGATTAAATAATTAAAAATATATTTTTTAAAGTTAAGAAACCAAAATAAAAATTTGTAAAAAAATAAAAGACTAAATGTATACTTTAATATTATTTTTTTAAAAAAAACTGAGGATGAATCCTTGATAACATCTTTAATAATCGAGCATTGTTATAGTTTTAAAATTTTGTCAAAAAGGATTTGAATCTTAGTGTATAATTGATTTTTTTATCCTTGCATGTTTACTTAAAAATTTGAAAAAGCAAAGTCAATCTCTATTCTTAGTTCAAGAAATAAATGGAATTTGTTTTAGGCTTATATTGTTCACCAACACAAAAAAAAAAAAGAAGAATTTTTTGATTTGAGGGGGGAAAAAAAGAGAGAATAAGATTCACATTATTATTTATGAATGTGTTGGGTGTATGACATAATTTGCAAATACTCAAATTTGTACTACCCATTTTAGTTTGATAAATTGTTTAAAATAAAAATTCTTGAGAATTTTTGTGTTCTCTTTTCTTTTAAACAAAAGGCTTCGTTGTTAAGCAACGCAAGGACAGAGGGTTAGGTGTAAAGAGCACTCAACTTGTTATGTATATATCACCCCACTCCAATCCATGAGAGGGAATTCATCAAGTGTACATAGTTGTCCCTCGTGAACATGATGAACAAATCAATTTCACAGAGTTATTATCTTTTGGGAAAATCTTCAAAAAGAATACCTACTTTGACCCTTATCATAGGAACCCACTAACTAATTCACATATACCGATGAAAACAATTACAAATATTAAATTTGTCATAGAATTTAAGTGATTTTCTAATATTACGCTCATTAACCACACTAAATTCTAGTATCACTACCATTATTGTGAAACAAATATCTAATACTGGCTTAAATTATGAGTCGTGTGAAAAAGACCAAAAAATTCTAATGATAAGTAAGCATCATGAATAAGATTTTTTTTTTCCGATTAGTACATTTTATTATTGAAACCACATAGTGATTTTGTCTTATCCTTACTGAATCTCAATAGGCCAAAAGGTCAATACTTGAGTATTCTTTTGCTATCAAACTTAAAGCTTTTATAGAGTCAATCTGTTAATGCAGGCTTATTAGCATCTTCATTCCCATTATAATTTGAGATCCTCCATAATTTCTATGTAAGCACAATGAGATATTAGCTTCTTCATGAATCCTCGAGGTGTTTGGATGAAAATCAAACTACAATCTCATAAGTGATTTTACAAAATTTTAAATAAATATGTATAAAAAAAAATTATCTCAACTTACTTGAAAACATTCTTTTAAAGTACTTCTAGGACCTCCATAACACTGCTAATCTTGTTGCATTTGCACTTCTTATTAAGTAAGTTTGAACAATCCCAAGGCATCTTTAATGTCTCCCAATTTTAAGGTGTTCAATTACCTCACCACTCAGGAAAACCATGTCACCTTTCAAATCCCCCCCCCCCCCTTTCCTTTTTTTCTTGTAGGTTTTTGCTCCCAGAAAGCCCGAGCTTGTTCAAACCTGCTGGTAAATAGTGAATTCAGCAGGCTTTGGTAAGAAATTAACCATGATCATGAAGTACAATTTAATAAATTTTTCCTCTTAAAATTGTATAATTGTATATCTGTAAAGAGTAATGAACATTCTGCTTCTTTTTCTGTTACAATCATCAGTGATAATTTACAACAGAGGCTACATTTATGGATACAGAAAGAATAAGGATACAAAGCAACTCCTACTGTGAAAATAAAAAACACTATCCTTCGGACAGTATCAGATGAAGAAATCTGGCAACTGACAGAAAAAACTCTAAAGCAGCCTCAAGAATGTGTAACTTTACAAAAAAAAGGAAAAAAAACAAAACAAAACAAAAGGAGAGGAGAGGAGAGGGACTATAAGGCACAAAAGAAAATCTCTTTTTATGGATGGACCTATGTACTATGGAGTTTAGATCTTCTGAAGCAAAAATATTTCTAATGCGTGAGAGAGAGAGAGAGAGAAACACAAAAGGTAAATACTAATCTGATTTCCTTCTTCTCTTTTCTCTTTATCTCTCTAAAG
This sequence comes from Neltuma alba, assembly GCF_004799145.2. NCBI lineage: Eukaryota > Viridiplantae > Streptophyta > Magnoliopsida > Fabales > Fabaceae > Neltuma > Neltuma alba. Next base: position 80,808 of record NW_021635472.1, read on the forward strand.
CATCATAAGTTCTTAACGAGCTTTCTATCTTCAGAAGATCCAAATCAATGCATCATCATCTTGGTGGACCAACTGGAATAGGATGCATTTCTATATCTTCACCACCAACCATCCTTGAAGCCCCAACCTTCTCAGCTTCTCTTGAAATCTGGATATCATCAGGGAAGTAATATTGATGAATATACTTCACCATGAAACGAGGGAGCAATGCTGTGATGATGATTCCAAGCAGACATAGCCAGAAGGATCCAGTGCCTAACGAATGAAAGATGGCCCTGAAAAAGTGAATAGAGATGGGGGAAAAAATCAGTATTTACATACTGGAAAGGTGATGTGGGATTGCAGAGACGACTCAGCCTGATAAGATGAATTTTTTTTCATGCTCTGTCTTAAATTACTCAAAAGCTCACACATCTGAGATGCAACTATTTACTCAACCGATCTCTAACCAGTTCATATTAAAAGAACTGAAATTCAATGGACAAGGAAAGAATAAAGGATTAAAAAGTCTGCTGTGTAAAGGGAATGAATTACTATCTGCATGTTTCAGACTACAAACAAGAAATTATTAGGTTCCCCTTGGAATCTGATAGTGAAATAACTAAATATTTGTATATTCTTTTTCGACAAGTAAAGCCTTGTTTTTGGGATGAAAGAGTGTGAAGAGCGTTTGAATAACACCCTATGCCTGCAGTCGTTACAGAGGTAAGAAAGTGATAGGCGTTGCAAAGGCCTATCAGCTAGCATTAAAGGGTGATCAGACCAGATTCAGTCCTAGACTTGTAGCAGGACATGGATCTTGGAGCTAGAGCGATTGGAGCCCATAGCTAAACAGGACATAACAACTATGATACATGCAACTCTAACTTTGCCATGCATGCCTGTTAAATTTAGCCGAAAAATCTAGAGTCTCGTTTTGATCTCCTATTGATGGACCAGCTTTCAAATTGGCCCTTATCATTAAGTCATTCCCATTTTGGTTACTTGTATTTCAAAAACCATCTAATCCAGTCCTTTCATTAGCAAACAACTAACTTGATCCATTTGAAAAGATAATGTGGTTCCCTTAATTGGATGAACTTCCAAAAGTGAAGAACCAGAAGGAGAATAAAATATTTGGAGGACTAAGAAAGGATCTGAGACAGAATGCATACCAGTAACCGGGAAATGTGGGGATAGCATCGATGACCATGACGGCAATGAAAGTTGCAACTATAGACCCCCAAATGGAAACGTGTGTAATCCAATTCCACCTGATAACATCCATGGCCAAGTGTATATTCACTACAATAACCACTGCAAGAGTCCAAAGATCTCCAATGCTTGCTACATCAATAGTGCTTCCCCAGTATGCAAAGAGAGCACCAAAGAAGATAACAATGCTTTGCCACAATGTATCAATCATTGTAAGCCAAAATAATTTTTTGTTGTATGCCTCATGTCTCTGTCCAGCCCCATAAAGCTGAGGATAGTTTATAAGAGTCCTTTTACTAAGGTCTTTGTCAAGAATACCGACAACAATTGTTGGCAATGAAGTGTAAATGATTGAGTACAACATGCTGCTCCATTCATTTATCGCCGTCGTCAAAGTGAAGGCGGTGAAGAGCACATACCTGAAAAACACCATCAAAAAAGTATCATGTGAGAATCTGCAGTCATGCACCCCAATTGTTCTAAAATGCTTGTGATGTATTCGATTTGAATTTGTATTGCAATACACACACACACACGTCTTCCAAGCTGTTTACTCACCAAAATAAGACGAGAACAAGGACAGCGTTTCTGTAAAAATTGTATAGTATCATATAACCCAAACGTTGGTAATTCCAGTGTCCATGCACCAACAAGAGGGGAACTAAAAACCTAAACTGCCCCATTGCAAAATCAGATGCCATTACAGCTTGCCGACCTTCCTGTCCACTGATGCCAACTCCAACGTCAGCCATTTGGATCATTGAGACATCATTAGCACCTGTAACACACATAAGCACACAATGAATATACAATTTCAGAATCCCAGGCTCTTCTCTGTTGAAAGGGATTGACACCCTGAAAGAGGTCATGGTAAGAATTCATACCATCTCCGATGGCTAGTGTCATGTCAGACGTCCTGTTTTTCACAAGGGCAACAATCCCAGCCTTTTGCAATGGAGCCACTCGACAACAGAGAACCACTGAACATTTGCTTGCTAGTTGAAAGAGCTGAAATCAATAGCAGTAGGTAAATTAGGACAAACGTCATCAGCAAGCATGTTGTAAACATAATCTGAGATTTAACAACACTAACCTGTTCTTCAAGTTCACTATCAAGAACATATACGAGGCTGGTACCATCAATGATCAAGGCTATTGGAATTTTAGGAGTGTAGGAAGTCTCAGTACCATTGGCAACGCCAGTAGCAGCCATGAGTTTTTGGGACATGACAAGGGCATCTTGTAAACTCCTTCTACAGGACTCTCTATTGTTGCTATTAATTATAATCTGAGTCATGTCACTTGTAAGGAGCTTTGAGGAGTAGCCAATTGATATGGCAGTTTCCTGTTTGTCCCCGGTCAACACCCAAACCTGAATACCTGCAGTCCTCAGAGACTCAATGGATTCTGGCACCCCTTTCTGCAATTTATCTTCAATAGCAGATGCACCCAATATGCAGAGATTGTTTTCGATATTGCTAGCAACCTTACGAAGTAAAGCAGCCCGACCCATCAAAGCAGTGCTTGCCGTCTCAAAGGATTGGTGCCATTGCTCAAATTCTGAAGTATTCAGTTCCCTCATTCCAATGACAAGAGTCCTCAACCCCAGAGAAGAGTAAGAGTGGAGATGCCTTTCAGTTGCATGTATTATGTCCATGTTTGATGACTTGTCCATTACACTTAACATGGATGTATCAGCACCCTTGACAAAAAGTTTCACGGAATTGTCAGGATACCCCAATATGACTGACATTCTCTTCCGATCACTATCAAATTCATGCAAGCCCAATACATTAAACCTGCACTAACCGTAAGGGAAAACTTCATTAGAAAGTAAACAACCATGAAAACTTTATGAGCATTACATCACAAGAGTTCAAGCGAAAGGAGAGAATCGATTCAAATGACTTGCGCAGAAGATAACAATTGCCACAGGTAATTATATAGACAAGCACATGAGAATTTCTCATAGACTCATGGTATCAACTATGAAGTAAACATCTATGAAAAATTACAGGAAGCATTTCCTCTCTGCTTATGAAACATGAATAATACACCATTTTCAAGTAACCTATTATGGTTATCATTTGAAAAATACAAATTTCGTTGGTTAGAGTAGACTGATGAAGAAGAAAGGAATACGCAAAAAACAATTCAACTTACCTTTGTCTCTCCCCCTGCATATCAATAATTATGTGGCCTGAGGTCCGTTCTATAAGTGTATAACCATAGGCGGCTGCCGCATATGCCAGCGCTTGTTCATCTGGTGACTCCCCTTGATAATCTATCAACTTGACTTTAGGATCAGATGTGTCAACATGAAGAGGAACAATGGTATTGCAGGCTGCCAATGCTAGGAAGAAGTCATGAATTCGTTTTCCTCCCTCGTTTTCAAGCCTACTTCTTGATAACTGCAAAAGTTTTGGATTACTTTCACCTTCATCTTGGGCCTCAACACTGCTCCATCCACTAATAACAAACAAAAAACAGTACGTCGATTAATTTACAAATAAGATCAGATACATCAAAGGATTTGCTTTTAAAAAGGAAAAAAAAAACTATTAAAACGAACAACTTAATGTGGAGAAGAAATTGTACCTTCAACAGAGTATTCAACTTGCTCATCCTCCTGACTTTCATTTGCTATACTGTAATCAACACCCCAGATGCTCGCACATTGAAACTCCATCTTGTTCTCAGTAAGCGTGCCAGTTTTGTCTGAGAAAACATACTTGATTTGCCCTAAATCTTCATTGATATTTAAAGCCCTGCACTGAAATCTGGAATTTGATGCCTCATCATACATTCTATTGTCTCCGATCATGAAATAGGCCTGGCCAACGCGGACAAGCTCCATGGAAATGTACAACGATATGGGAATCATGACCTGGAACACTATAACAGACATGAGGAATGTGAAAACAATTTCCAATCCCCATCCATAATACTTATAGCTCTTGCCGTCTTGAAAGTTCAGCTTCCTATAATAAGGCAAAAGATCTAACTCATCCTTGTGGCGTTTTAACCAAACAGCAGCACAAACAGAGGTAACTGTACACAAAGCTACAAGAAAGAAAGAGAGAATGATTATCTCGTAGTTCATCCGAGTCTCCAGTCGGCTCCGCTTAGATGGAGCTCCGGAGCTGTTGAGCATAGCTTTGGTCTCACTGCCACAATATACAGCAACACCAAGTGCCCATTTAGTATTCTTGAGCTCACAGCCTCGAAGAACAATATTGGAGGATCCAAGTGACAAACGCTTTTGATCAACTTCCATATTAGCCTGAAACCCATATATGTTCCTATTGGGTTTTTCACACTTAATCAAACCATTGGTTCTTTCTGTTTCAGGCAGCTTTGCAAGGGTCTCTTGCTTTGCATATCGAGTCTTCAAATTTGATTCTCCATCTAAATTTATAGTCTGCACATATGCAACCCCAGTTGGATCACTGGTTGACAGCAACACAATATCACAAGGGATGGTTTCATTTGCATGAATTTTAACAATTTCACCAACTCTAATATCCTTCCATTTCTTCTGTTCAAATTGATCACCAACTAAAACTGATGCTAATCTGCTGTTCTCGCCTTTATCTGATCGATGTCTCCTCCAATCCTCAAACGCATCCTTCACGGCTGTAACGAGCAGAACAAACGCTAAAGGTAAAACGGAAACTCCCCTACCAAAAACGGCAAGCTGAGGAAGCTGATTAAGAATGGCTATTACAAGGAAATAAATATAAGCAACTCTATGAAATTGTTCGAACAAATTCCTGGGCAGAAAGGTGAGGATAGAGTATTTCGCCGTACGAATAGAATTTCCTGCGAATTCAAACCTCTCGTTTGTCCTCACAGGATCGTGTATATAAACCAATCTCGCATCCTCGTCGCTGATTTCCTTCTGCGACACGCTGAATACCTCCGAATCAGCGCCTTTTGACCCATACCGAACAGGGGTAGATCCTGAATGATTGAACGCCACTTCCCGAACCGAAATCCTGTCGGATCCCCTAGAGTGACTCGAGGTGATGCTTTTTCGAGACGATGATTTCAAAGCTGGGTCGAAATGTGAGGAGTCTCTAGCTTGATTGTTCGAGTCCATGCCAGGATTTAACTTTGTTTCAGCTAAACCGGAGAAAGCAGGTACAAAGTGAAGCTCTTTGAACTTAAGAAGTTTTCGAAGATGAAATCAGAACTACCAGATTAAAACCCATAATTCGAAAACCACAGGTCACTAAGAAGCGGAGATTGAACAACTTCCTAACAAATATACAATCAGCTCAAGTTCTTCTCCAAAAAAAAAAGCAGCAGCAGCTCACAGAACTCGGAAAACAAACAACCCAGAACCTCAAATCCCCAAAACTACAGAACGTGCAGAGGAAATTGGTATGCAAAATAGGCTCTATCCTGCGCGTGGAAGATACAAGAGGAATAAGAACTGGTCAATAATAGGGAAAAATGTTTAGGACTGGTAATTGCAAAGGGAGGAGAAGAAAATTCGAGGAAGGTCAAAGTCATTATAGAAGAATGAGAAGGAGGAGAGCGTGAAGACGAGGAGGAGGACGGCAAATACAAGAAATGAGGAAGAAGTCGTAATGGCTGGCGACAAGGACTAGAAATAGAGAACTAAAGAATTGGGATTTCAGTTTAATAAATAAGAATTTGGGTGCAAGAAAAGTCTTTGTGGCGTTGTTGGGAAAGAGAGAGATGAGGGGTGTCACAGGTCACCACCATGCATGGTGAATGATGAACAAATCTGGAGGGGATGTTTCTAGAAGGAGACGAGGCTGCGAGAGGATTTGAATGGTTGGATGATTATAATATTTTGAAATCTGAATCTTAAATGGGAATACGGATTTGACTTTTGCGGATGGTTTTTTCATTTCTGCTCTTCCTTGCCCCTCTTTCCAAGTAATCATGAGGTTGATTAGAACGACGGAATATCTTCGAAGTTCAAACGTAGATATACAGTTCAGTCAATAAACCGGGAAGCAGCCTCGCCAACCTTTCTTCCTTAATAACCGCCATTTTTATTATTGATTTTTCCTTTGTTAAAAAAATATTATTGATTTTCCAGGTAAAATTCAACCTAGTATGCGCATAAAATTAAAATCCAAATTTAGATATATAGATCAAATGTGTTAATTTATATTGAGTTTAAAAAGATTCATAATTCTATTTTGTTAAAATGTGTATATATTAAATAGTTGTTATATTTTAATAGAGAGTTGATATAATTTTAAAACTTTTTAATTAGTATAAAACATGTTAAAAGTGTCTTATAAATAAAAATAAAAGATTATTTTTATAAGATGGAATTGGGTCGTTTGGGTTGCAGGGGTTTTTATTAGGCCGCCTATTCTTTTATGCAGCCCTCATAAAAGCATTGAACTTATTGAAGGTTTTTTTAAAAAAAAAAATTAAACATTCATGTTTAAATTTCAGCATTGCTTAGGTGGTTTGAGTATTCAAAAAAGGCAGAATTAAAAACATTTTATTAATATTGTTTATTTATTAATTATTAATTATTAATTATAAGTATTGGTGTGGTCCAAATATGGATTAAGAAATGGCTACAGACAGCCGGCTTCCTTTTATTTCTGGTCAAACTTCAATAGTTGAATATTTTCATTCTATTTTTTTTGGAAAACATATTTTATGTTCCCCAATCAACAAAAAAATGGAAAAAACAATTGTGTTAAATGATAATAGAAATATACTCTTCCGGGTTCTTAATATAGAACCTAATTGTTAATTAATTTTAGTTATAAATATAAGATATTTCTTATATTTATCAATTTTTTTAAATTATCCTATGGATATTTTCTCAACTATAATCAAGTAAATGAGTGGGAAAGATATTAAGAAAGATAATTATAGGTTTTAAAAAAACATCTCATATTTTTATAATTAACTAACTTACCTAATTTTTTTAATTTAATCAAATTAGTTAAATAGATCTTATATTAATAACCGAAGCAGTACATATTACTATCAATAGAGAATATGAAATATATAATAAATCACTTCTTTTTTTGGTCATGAAGAGGAATTTCATCAACATATATATAGACACATATGTTTATAAATAATAAATATTTATGCATATTGACAACAAAAAATCATAGGAAAAAAAAAATTTTATAATTAAA